>NW_027645050.1:0-4995 GCF_032717465.1 Coenobita brevimanus | reverse complement strand
GCATCAGACGTCCAAATATATTGAAACCCAACGGTGTAGCCTAAAAACCTATCCAAACCAGGCTTATCCTAACGAGGGCTTTGCCCCCCAGGCCCCCTGATTTTAACCATCTAGAACTGTCACAGCCTCACCTTAAGAGCCCCCATCAGAATCTGAGATCTAACTTATACAATCTAATCTATCCTAACCTAACTTATTCTAACCTACACTACCCTATCCTAATTAGGTAAAATTAGCATCATCTAATCCTGTGTCGCACCATGAGGAGCGTAGGAGCCCGGGGCTAGGCAAGCTGGTCCTGTCATTTAAGATGAGTGACCAGTCTCTCATCCGTGAGTGGCATTACGTGGGCAATAAACCCCAACCACTCCTTGGATATAAACCTACATCGGCTCAATCAAATTGGAGCGCCGTAATTACCCACTAAACCACTGGGCGCCATAATTTGGTTATATAGTTACCATCCAGCGTGGTAAATGGTTTCATGATGTACTAGAAACCATTTGGCTTGTCACTCAGTGTAGAGTCACCCATAAGTAGAAGGAAGAGGAAAGAATGAAGGAAAGAAAGAAAAGGAAGGAAGGCAGAAGACTTAAGAGGAAGGAAGGAATGGAGGAAGGAAGAGAGGAAAGAACAGTCATACGAGTGCTGCACTACATCGACTGAGTGGATGGTGAACGCCCCCACCTACCACTCCAAATTATCCAAACCTAAAATCTAACTTAGAGGTAGGGGGCTGGAGGGGCTCCCCCACTATACTCCTTTCATTTTAATTTTCATAGTCCAGATTTTCGTATCTCCGAAGGTTACTTCATGCACCGTGTTGCCGGAAATTTCAGTTTTGCGGCTTTACACCCTTTCCGTAGCACTTTTACTTGATCAGGACCACATTCTAGCAATACATTGTTTGAATTCTGCAATAGGATGGAGAGCCAGCAATTATGCATCAAGCTAAGTGAAGAATGTAAGACTATTTAGGAATGCCGTTCTAACACTTGAGTGTGTAACTTATTATCTCGTTAACCGATCAAAGAAAGTGATATGGAAGAGAATATGGTTTGTTTACATCATACCGGTGACTTCAGAAGTATTTGCCCACTGAATACCCAATCTGTTGGTATTTACTGCAAGCCATGGAGGACAGTGTTTAAAAATAAAAATACAAAAAAATAATAAAATTAAAATTATTATATATATATATATATATATATATATATATATATATATATATATATATATATATATATATATATATATATATATATATATATATATATATACATATATATATATATATATATATATATATATATATATATATATATATATATATATATATATATATATATATATATATATATATATGTACGTGTGACTGAAAGTACAGTATGTCTGTATATATGCATGGAAGTGTGTGTGTATGTATGTATGTATATATATATATATGTTTGTATATGTATGTATATATGGGTATCTGTATATACATATATATATCTGGCCTTAATGACCAGGGGCTTTGCCCCAATGGTCGATAGGCCAAATTAAAAAAAAAAAAAAAAAAAAAAAGACACCCATTTACTTGCATGCTATTTTGACTCTATTTTCGTCAAATTATACAGCTTCCCTGCACCTCCTTCTTGGCTACCTATCTTGCCTTCCATCTCACTATTCTGCTATAGTATAACATTTATATTTAATGTGTAGGGATTTCAGTACAGTGGACTAGAAAAAGCATCAGTTAGTGACAAGAATAGTCCTCGGTTGTGCCATTTTCTGAAGTTCTTTCACTTTAACTTGATCTAGATGTCCGTCCTTTTGCAGTTTATTTCACGTGGTTGAGTTGCAGATAATGGCAATACTACGGCTCTACATCCCTTCCATAGCACTTCTTCGTGACTAACAACGTATTCCTGTGACCAACTCAGCATTCAAAGTGGAGAGATGGCAGCTTTAGTCCAAGTTAAGGTGCAGATTAAGGTTACAGCAGTGTTCTCGTTACCGTAGTGCTCTTAACTATTTTCGTTTTATTCTAACTCGGCCAAAAAGAACCATTTCTCCACCATGAACACTGAGCTGTAACAGATCAACGCTATAATATGGCGCTAGTCATGAAGTCCTATGGAATGAACGTACAGCAATATATATCTTATTTTGTTAAATAAGCTGCAAAAAGGAAATCTGGGGCAGATTAGGTGAAAAGTGTACCCTTTCCTTACCGTACTAGTTTATGTCTGTATTTCTTTAGTTAATAATCTCGTATATATCTAGAGCAAAAAAAATAAAAAGTAATAGTACCGGCATCAAAGAGAATGTTGTGGTACGGGCTAAATAACTCGCCGAGAAGCGATGGAAAGTCTTTTGGTCGAAGAGAATACGTACTGTATTGAACCCTCCCCAATAAATAAATATATACTGTAAACCTTTACTGTCACAATTCACGTTTCCCTTGAGTCCTGAACAACACAAAGGCCTGTGGCGACCGATGCGTCAAGTGCATTAACCCACGTCAAAGTTATACCACTGACTTAAACAAGACTTTTCAAAAGTATGCAGGCCTATCTCAATAACTGTAGTCATTTTTTGATCACCAGAGGGAACCGGGTCTCTCCAAGTGGCGACTTATTTTATAGTTTGTCAAATGGGTGTAAATTCTAAATAGCCTACCACGAATGCCATCCACCAAATAACAAAAAGAACGAAGTGTATTGCCCAGCTGAATGGGTCAACACATCCAGCTGATAAATGGAAAAAGCCAAGGTCGATTCTCCGACTCGTAAGAAAGATTTAGGAGGGTATATGAAGTAAGGTGCACCGGCCTGGCACTCCAGTACCACTGTGCCGAGTTCAAACCTGCACCCTCTCCTACCGCAGTATTGTACATTTCCAGTATTTCAATCCGACTACAACTTTTATCATGTAATTTACTACCCTCGTACATCTTTTATTTCATGGACCCCTAATGTATAGCCTACTACTAAAAGCTGAATAAAAACGTGTGGATAACAAGAACTTCATCAAACTGATGGGATTAAATATATACTCCCCCAGTATCCCTGCTTGTCGTACGAGGCGACTAAAAGGGTTGGTGGTGGGTTAGTGCCCCACCCCGTAAAAAGAACTAACTAAAAAAGCGAACAAAGCGCCTCGGACCCGGACGGACCATACGTTGACGACTAAGGAACGGACGAAGGACATTCTTAGGGTGGGAACGTGGAATGTGAGTGAATGATGAAGTGAAAGAGAGAGAGATTGTTCAGGTGCTTGAGGATGCAAAAGTGGATATATGTGGATTGACTGGAACTAAATGGAATAGGTGAAAGGGTGAGAGAATGGGAATATGGTTTAGGTATATGTGTGGGAGTCAATGAAAATGAGAGGGCAAGAAAGGGAGTATGTCTGATGATAAGCAAGAAGTGGAAGGAGAATATAAGAGAGTATGGAACAGTGGGTGCAAGGATTGTATGGGTGAGGATGAAAGTAGGTATACAAGTGTGGCCAATTGTATGTGTGTATGCCCCGACAGAGGATCGAGTGGCAAGAGTGAAAGATGAGTTTTGGGCGAGTGTAGAAGCGTGTATGGACAAGTTTGAGAGGAGCGAGAGAGTGCTGTTGATTGGAGACATGAATGGCAAAGTTGGGAATGTACGAGTGGATGGAGTGGTTGGTCAGTGGGGTGTGCCAGCTGACGCAGATGGGAATGGAAGTGCTTTGGTGGACATCTGTGCTTGTAAGGGGTTGGCAATAGCCAACACCTACTTTCGGCATAAGATGATCCACCGGTATACATGGAGAGTAATGAGGAGGATGGATGGTGAACTTGTTGAACGAAAGGCAATGATAGATTACGTGTGTGTGGATGAGCGAATGAGAAGACAAGTGTTGAATGCAAGAGTGTGGAGAGGGTGGGGGAATGGAGTCTCGGACCATCACTTAGTGATGGCCAAGGTAGAGCTGCAAAGAAAGTGGTTGAGGAGACGAAGGGGAAGACAGGAGGAAGCAACTCCTGTGAGAAGAGTGGAGAAATTGCAAGATAGTGAGAAAATGACAGTATAAGAGCATAGTGGAAGAAAGACTGGGAAGGTATGAGCTAGAGCAGATGGAAGGGGTGGAAGACGTATGTAAGATATTCACGGAAGAGATAGGTGCAGCGTGTGAGGCGGTTTGTGGAGTGAGGAGGAGATGCAAGGGTGTGCAAGGGACAGCATGGTGGAATGATGAGGTGAAACGAGCTGTGGAACAAAAGAAGAAGGCATATAGTGAATGGTTAGCGAGTAGAGGTAGGGGAGAAGATGAGAGAGAGAAGAGAGAGGTATATGTGAGCAGGAGAAGGGAGGTTATGAGACTGGTGAAGGAGAGTAAAAAGAAAGTGGATGAGGAGTTTGGGAGGAATCTGAGTGTGAAATGGAGGGAGAGTAAGAAATTGTTTTGGAAGGAGGTAAAGAAAGTAAGGCAGTGTGAAAGGGGAAATAGTAGGGGAGTGAAAGATAGGAATAACAGATTGTTGGTGGAGAAGAGAGAGAAACTGAGGAGATGGAAGGAGCACTTTGAGGATTTGTTGAATGTGGAGAGTGAGAGCAGTGCGAGTATAAGTGGTTGGGGAATGGCTGGGAGAAAAAGAGATGACAGGAGGGAGGAAGAGATCAGTAGGGCGGAAGTAGTGGAAGCGATGAAGAATATTAAGTTGGGAAAGGCCCCAGGAATTGATGGAGTGTGTGGTGAAATGCTTAGGTATGGGAGTGAGATTGTTGTGGAGTGGATATGGAAGTTGTGTAGATTGGCTTGGGAAGAGGGAAGGGTTCCAGAGGACTGGAAATCAGATATAATTGTTCCTTTATACAAAGGAAAAGGAGAGAGAGAAGTATGTGGTAACCATAGGGGTATTTGCCTACTTAGTGTGACTGGTAAAATATATGGTAGAATACTCATTGATAGGGTTAGGCATATGACAGAGGAGCTAGTTGGAGAAGAACAAGGGGGATTTAGGAAGGGAAAATG
>NW_027645049.1:0-35888 GCF_032717465.1 Coenobita brevimanus | reverse complement strand
GTCAACCTGATTGCTGAGATTTAGGTGTCAACCTTGCTTTTAATTTCTTCATAGCATATCCTAACAGAGACTGATTATCTTAACACAAATATGGTGCTGGCAGTTTAGCATTAAAAATACTACAGTGCCATTACTCTGTTAGAGATTATCTCAACAGAAATATGGTGCTGGCAGTTTAGGCATTAGAATACTACATGCCATTACTTATTAGACATCCGGTAGTTAATTGTTGTTGTTGCTGCCATGGCCTCAGGTTTTATATGGACAGCAACGCGGATAACTGCAAGCCGAAATTGCTCCTTCTACACTCCACCATCCCTCCTTTCGGGTGCATATGGAGGAAGATGAGGGGACGTTTGCATAAGAACCAGAAAGCAAATCGTAGCCCATTATATCCTCACCATGTGAAGACGTTCCAAGAACCAGCACCACAGACGTACAATGAGAGGCGCTAATAATCACAGCTGTAGTTAGCTTTCATATGTTGTTGACACCTATTTTACGCCAACAAGTTGCTATTTGTACAGTGAATCTTCAGTCCGAAAGCCAAGCAGTGTAGCGCTCCCCAAAAGCTGGAACATATCCGAAGTTTTGGAACATGACTCAACTTTGGGGAAATTCTTCAGAATGTTTAATGATAGTGAACTTGCTAGTCGGTAACGGTTGTGTTGGGAAGACACTGTAAGGGAGTCCAAGAATCTTTTCCTCTTCATATCTTGAAGCTCAAGGTGGTTATCTGCTTTATGACTCTCGTGCAGTAGATAAGCGTTCCCTGGCTTGGCATCTTCTTACTAGCATCTCATATTTATTCCACTGTGTTCAGTAGCTAGAGGTGGAAACAGGATGTGAGGCAAACCGTTGTGTATTGCATTGTGGAGGGAGATATGATTGATTTCCTTGCTTTTCACGACTTATGTATGTGTTGAATAAATTGCTAATGAAGCAGGTGTTAATAAATACCTGATTCCCTAGATGTCCGATTCCAATCCCAGTGTACGATCCAACCACAGTATCCGATCTCCAACCCCTGTGTCCGGGATTCCAACACGCCAGATCCAATTCCAACTTTGCAGAGTCCGATCTCCAACCGTAGTATCCGGATTCCAACCGCAGTATGCGATTCCAACCGCAGCATCTGATTCCAACCGCAGTATCCGATTCCAACCGCAGTGTCCGATTCCAGCTTCTTGTAGTGAGACGCATGTCCTCAGAATGGAAAATGATCGTATAAAACTGAGACATATTCTTGTTGCCAACAGAGGTGACAGTGATGCCCAGCCTGGGTGGGTAAGTGTACAGCCATGAGCAGAGAAAGTCGCCTTCCAGCCGTGGCAGTGGAAGGTGCCACGTGATGTGCTTCTTTATGTCATTGCAATATGAAGGCATACACACACAAGTATAAAAGATAGACAGATAGATATGAGTGGATTAAGACAAAGACAAATATATACATATCACTCTATCTACCTCTATCTATAGGCCTACATATATATATATTATAAATATATATATATATATATATATATTTATATATATATATAATATATATAATAATATATATATAATATATATATATAATATATATAATAATATATATAATATATATATATATAATAATATATATATATGTATATATAAAATATAATAATATATATAATATATATATATATGTGTATATATAAATATATAAAATATTAATATATATATATATATATTATATATATGAGTTATATATATATATATATTAATATATATATATTATATATATATATATATATATATATATATATATATATATATATATATAATATATATAATATATATATAATATATATAATATATATATATGTATATATATAAAATATATAATACATATATAATATATATATAATATATATATGTATATAAAATATATAATATAATATATATATATGTATATATAAAATATATAAATATATATATATATATATATATATATATATATATATATATATATATATATATATATATATATATATATATATATGTATATGTAATATATATATAATATATATATTTAATATACCGTATATATGTACATAACATATATATAAAATATATATATAATATATATACTAAAAATACGTACACTGTATATAATATATATATTATATACATAATATATATAAATATATATATATATATCTATATATATATATATATATATATATATATATATATATATATATATATATATGTAAGAAATACCCCCGCCTCAGCGGGATGTAAACCCGGGTCCGTCAGACTGCAGGCCAACTCTCTCACCGATTGAGCCATCCGCACTCCCCCATGGTTGCCAATTCTTTACCGATTGAAAGCCACCGCCTCCCCATATATATATATATATATATATATATATATATGGGGGAGACTGTGGCTCAATCGGTAGAGAGTTGGCCTGCAGTCCCACTGCTGGACCCGGGTTCAAATCCCGCTGAGGCAGGGAGCAGTTTAAGGATTTGGAATTTCAAAAAAAAAAAAAAAAAATCAGACTTTACTGATGTACAAACAGAAGACCCCGCTGTCATGTCGTAAAAATACCCCCGCTACTACTCAATACATCACTCCTATATGAGAGACAGCCTCCTAGCATGTATTCAGTATGGACGATGGGTGTTAGCGCCGAAGTGGTGACATGTAGAGGTTAATCTTGCAGGTACGGTATGGAGGACTAGTGGCCCTTGAAATCAGGCTGTGAAGCCTTTATGCCCAGAGCTCGGTCACATAAAAAAAAATATATATATATATATAATATATACCTGTACATATAAATATATATTATAATATATATATATATATCCTTACACATACTGTATACTGTATATATGTATACATGTATATATATATATATATATATATATATATATATATATATATATATATATATATATATATATATCAAGATTGAGGACAATGAAAAAAGAAGCAGGAGAGGAGTGTTGGTGGGACCTGAAGGAGATGGCAAGAGACAAATATTGGTGGAGAGTGTTCATTGAGGCCCTATGCATCCCGTGGAGTGCCACAGGAAATGATTGATATATATAAATATATATATATATATATAATATATATTTATTATTTACATATTATTATTATTATTATATATATATATATATATATATATATATTATATATATATATATCTATCTATCTATCTATTGCCAGACGCCTCAGTCCCGTTTGGGGTGGCCACAAACAAATCGCCTCCAAGTCGCCCACACTGTCCCCCGCCATTTCACTCCCCTGCTCAACCAACTCACACACCTCTCTCTCATATACCTACCTCTCCACCCCATCCCTCCATCTCATCCTCGGCCTCCCCTCCCTCTTTCCCCCTCCACCTTACTCACATACACTCTCTTCGTCAGTCTTTCACCCTCCATCCTCTCCACATGGCCAAACCACCTCAGTATGTTCCTCATAACGCTTCCTATCACATCCACATCAACACCACAACGCTCCTTTATATCCTCATTCGTCAGCCTGTCTCTCCATGTGACTCCACAGGCTCCTCTTAAATAACTCATTTCCACTGCTCTCACTCTTGACTTGTGTCCTTCCAACAACGTCCAAGCTTCACTTCCGTACGTTAGAGTTGGTATCACAATACTGTCATGTAGTAACTTTTCACTTCCATGCTCACTTCCCTGTTTCTTATCACTGCTTTCAAAGAACCAGCAACCTTTCTTCCCTGCTGTACCCTTTCAAGCACTTCACCCTCCAAACCTCCATCCTGACTTATCACACTACCCAAGTACTTAAGCATTACTCACATTTTCCCATTCCTCACCATCCAACCTCGCTGTACATTCACTGACTTCACCTCTCTCAAAGACCATCACTTTACTCTTCCCTACATTCACCTTTAGATTCCGTTTCTTACACACTCTCCCAAACTCATCCACCAAGCCTGTGAGCTCCCCTTCGTCTTCACTAAAAAACACAGTATCATCTGCAAACAACAGCACAGGGAGTTTCCAAACACTATCCTCTCTCACCAGGGCCACTCCAACATCCACTACCCTACCTTGTACCTCTTTTATTACCCCATCCATGTACAGATTGAACAACCATGGAGACATGACACATCAATGTTTCAAACCAACTTTCAAAGAGAAAAATTCACTTAGTTCACCATCCACACGCACTGCAGCCTTCGCACCATCGTACATACTCTTCACAGCATTCAACAACTTCCCATCTACTCCATATATTCTTAACACTTTCCACAATCCTAGTCTATCCACCCTGTCATATGCTTTCTCCAAATCCATGAAAGCCGCATACAACTTCTTTCCCTTCTCTAGAAACTTTTCCACTAAAGATCTGAGAATGAATATCTGATCTACACAACCTTTTCCCTTCCTAAAGCCTCCCTGTTCTTCTCCAACTAATTCCTCTGTTCTTTCTCTAACTCTGTCAATAAGTATCCTACCATACACTTTTCCTATTATACCAAGAAGACAAATGCCCCTATGATTACCACACACTTCTTTTTCCCCTTTTCCTTTGTACAAGGGAATAATTATACCTGACTTCCAATCCTCCGGGACTCTACCTTCCTCCCAGGCCAATCTGCACATCTTCCACATCCATTCTACTACTATCTCTCCCCCATGCTTCAGCATTTCACCACACACTCCATCAATTCCTGGGGCTTTCCCTGATTTAACTTTCTTCATTGCTTCCACAACTTCTATCCTACTGATTTCTTCCTGTCTTCTCACATCCCTCCTTCTCCCAGCCATTCCCCAGCCACTTATACTCGCATTACTTCCATCCTGTATGTTCAACAATTCCTTAAAGTGTTCTCTCCATCTGCTCACTTTTTCTCCCTTCTCCACTAGTAATCTACCATTTTTATCTTTCACTCCCCTGCTAACTTCACTTCCACCCTGTCTTACTCTTTTCACCTCTCTCCAGAACATTTTCTTACAGTCCCTCCACTTTACACTCAAATTCCTTCCAAATTCCTCATCCACTCTCTTCTTACTCTCTTACTAATCTTTTCACCTCTCTCTTTCTTTCTACATATAACTCTCTCTTCCGCCTCTCAACCTCTTCCACGCCCCTATTCCTCATCCATTCATTGTATGCTTTCTTCTTTTTGTGCCACAGCCTGTTTCACCTCTTTCAGTCCACCACGCTGTTCCTTGCACCCCCTCCGTCTTCTCTTCCTTCCACACACCACATCACATGCTGCACATATTTCTTCTGTAAATATTCTGCACACACCTTCCACGTCTCCCATCTGCTCCAATTCATATTTGCCCAATCGTTCCTTCACTTCTCTCTTATACTCTGCCTTTTTTCTCATCCTCTTTTAACCTTTCCACTCTCCTTGCAACTACTCCTTCCTCTCGTCTTTCCCTTCTTCTGTTCCTCCATCTTACTTGGACTTTAATTCTGGCCACTCACCAAGTAGTGGTCAGAAAGTCCATATATATAATATATATATATATATATATATATATATATATATATATATATATATATATATATATATATATATATATATATATATATATATATATATATATATATATATATATATATATATATATATATATATATATATATATATATATATATATATATATATATATATATATATATATATATATATATATATATATATATATATATATATGTATATATATTATATATATGTTTTTCATTCATTCATTCATTGCCAGACGCCATGTATCTCAGACGGGGTGGCCAAGGGCTTAGAGTTAATTGTTTTACAGGGAGGGGCACTAATCCTCCACTCAACCCACTTGACGGGATGCCAACAGCATCTGTACATATATATATATTATATATATGTACATATATATATATATTATATATATGTACATATATATATTATATATATGTACATATATATATATTATATATATATATATATATATATATATATATATATATATATATATATATATATATATATATATATATATATATATATATATATATGTATATATATATATATATATATATATATATATATATATATTTACACACACACACATATATATATATATATATATATATATATATATATATATATATGTACACACAGCAAAAAAACTATCGTTACAGGGGGGTTCGATGTGTTTCATACTGAACAACCTGGCTGTCTCGCTAGGGTTGGTAAGCCTGACAGTGGGTGAGTTGCCAAATAGGACGAGGTAGAAATATGCATGGGAGAAGCAATGGATATAGCTTATAATAAATATGCAACAAACACACGCAGGGATACCAATGGAGGAGGCTGTTATCAAAAACCTTCATTCGTGTGTCATTTTATATCGCGCAGAAGGTGTAACGATAGTTGTTTTGTGTGTACATACATATATTATATATATATGTCTATCTATCTATCTATAGGCCGACGCCCTAATCCCGCAAAGGGTGGCCACAGACAAAACGCCTCCAAGTCACTGTCACCCACCATTTGACTACACTCCCCCCAACTCACCCCCCCCTCCCTCATATACCTCTCAACTCCATCCCTCCACCTCATCCTTGGTCTACCTCTCCCTCTCCCTCCCTCCACCTCACCTACATACACCCTCTTAGTCAGTCTTTCATTCTCCATTCTCTTCACATGTCCAAACCACCTCAGTGTATTTCTCCTAATCTTCTCAACCACATCCACATCTACCCCACAGCGTTCCTTCACTTCTTCATTCGTCAACCTGTCCCTCCACGTCACTCCACATGCTCCTCTCAGGTAACTCATTTCCAATGCTCGCACTCTTGACTTGTTCCCCTCTTGCAAAGTCCATGCCTCGCTTCCATACGTCAGGGTAGGGATCACAATACTATCATGCAGTGACTTCTTAACTTCCATACTCACCTCCCTATTTCTCATCACTGCTTTCAGTGTACCAACAACCTTCCTTCCTGCTGTACCTTTTCACGCATTTCATCCCCCAAAGTTCCATCCTTACTCATCACACTACCCAAGTACTTGAATGCACTCACATTCTCCATATCCTCACCATCCAACCTCACTGCACAATCTGTGACTTCATTCCCCTCAAACACCATAACTTTACTTTTGTTTACATTAACTTTCGGATTCCTCCTCCTACACACTGTCCCAAATTCATTCACCAAACCTTGCAACTCCCATTCATCTTCACTCAACAGTACTGTATCATCAGCAAACAGCAACACCGGAAGCTTCCAGATCTCACCCTCATTCATTAGAGCCACCCCCACATCCACTGCCCTACCCTGCACCTCCTTTACAACCCCATCCATGTATATATTAAACAGCCATGGAGACATCACACAACCCTGTTTCAGTCCCACACTGAGATCAAAGAACTCACTCAGCTCACCATCCACTCGCACCGTAGCCCTAGCTCCCTCGTACATACTCTTCAAAGCACTCAACAATTTCCCCTCCACTCCATATATTCTTAATACCTTCCACATACCTTGCCTATCTATTCTGTCATAAGCTTTCTCCAAGTCCATGAAGGCAGCATACACGTTCCTTCCCTTCTCTAGATACTTCTCCACTAAACATCTTAGAACAAATATCTGATCTCCACACCCTTTTCCCTTCCTAAATCCCCCTTGTTCTTCTCCAACTAGCTCCTCTGTCATATGCCTAACCCTATCAATGAGTATTCTACCATATATTTTACCAGTCACACTAAGTAGGCAAATACCCCTATGGTTACCACATACTTCTCTCTCCCCTTTTCCTTTGTATAAAGGAACAATTATACCTGATTTCCAGTCCTCTGGAACCCTTCCCTCTTCCCAAGCCAATCTACACAACTTCCATATCCACTCCACAACAATCTCACCCCCATACCTAAGCATTTCACCACACACTCCATCAATTCCTGGGGCCTTTCCCAACTTAATCTTCTTCATCGCTTCCACTACTTCCGCCCTACTGATCTCTTCCTCCCTCCTCTCATCTCTTCTTCTCCCAGCCATTCCCCAACCACTTATACTCGCACTGCTCTCACTCTCTACATTCAACAAATCCTCAAAGTGCTCCTTCCATCTCCTCAGTTTCTCTCTCTTCTCCACCAACAATCTATTATTCCTATCTTTCACTCCCCTACTATTTCCCCTTTCACACTGCCTTACTTTCTTTACCTCCTTCCAAAACAATTTCTTACTCTCCCTCCATTTCACACTCAGATTCCTCCCAAACTCTTCATCCACTTTCTTTTTACTCTCCTTCACCAGTCTCTTAACCTCCCTTCCCCTGCTCACATATACCTCTCTCTTCTCTCTCTCATCTTCTCCTCTACCTCTACTCGCTAACCATTCACTATATGCCTTCTTCTTTTGTTCCACAGCTTGTTTCACCTCATCATTCCACCATGCTGTCCCTTGCACACCCTTGCATCTCCTCCTCACTCCACAAACCGTCTCACACGCTGCGCCTATCTCTTCCGTGAATATCTTACATATGTCTTCCACCCCTTCCATCTGCTCTAGCATATACCTTCCCAATCTTTCTTCCACTATGCTCTTATACTCTGTCATTTTCTCACTGTCTTGCAGCTTCTCCACTCTTCTCACAGGAGTTGCTTCCTCCTGTCTTCCCCTTCGTCTCCTCAACCACTTTCTTTGCAGCTCTATCTTGGCCATCACTAAGTGATGGTCCGAGACTCCATTCCCCCACCCTCTCCACACTCTTGCATCCAACACTTGTCTTCTCATTTGTTCATCCACACACACGTAGTCTATCATTGCCTTTCATTCAACAAGTTCACCATCCATCCTCCTCATTACTCTCCATGTATACCGGTGGATCAACTTATGCCGAAAGTAGGTGTTGGCTATTACCAACCCCTTACAAGCACAGATGTCCACCAAAGCACTTCCATTCCCATCTATGTCAGCTGGCACACCCCACTGACCAACCACCCCATCCGCTTGTACATTCCCAACTTTGCCATTCATGTCTCCAATCAACAGCACTCGCTCGCTCCTCTCAAGCTTGTCCATACACGCTTCTACACTCACCCAAAACTCATCTATCACTCTTGCCACTCGATCCTCTGTCGAGGCATACACACATACAATCGCCCACGCTTGTATATCTACTTTCATCCTCACCCATACAATCCTTGCACCCACTGTTCCATACTCTCTTATATTCTCCTTGCACTTCTTGCTTATCATCAGACATACTCCCTCTCTTGCCCTCTCATTTTCATTGACTCCCGCACATATACCTAAACCATATTCCCATTCTCTCACCCTTTCACCTTTCCATTTAGTTTCAGTCAATCCACATATATCCACTTTTGCATCCTCAAGCACCTGAACAATCTCTCTCTCTTTCACTTCATCATTCACTCCTCTCACATTCCACGTCCCCACCCTAAGAATGTCCTTTGTCCGTTCCTTAGTCGTCAACGTATGGTCCGTCCGGGTCCGAGGCGCTTTATTTGCTTTTTTAGTTAGTTCTTTTTAAGGGGTGGGGCACTAACCCACCACCAACCCTTTTAGTCGCCTCGTACAACAAGCAGGGATACTGGGGGAGTATTCTTGAAACCCCCCCTACCCCCAGGGTATATATATATATATATATATATATATATATATATATACAGTAATCACTCTAATATCCGGACGCCCAATATCCGAACAGCCCCACTAACTGGACATAATCGTCCCGGGATCCAATATTCCCAAAATGGTCCGAAAACTGCAAAAAATTAAAAAAAAAAAAAAAATCCCACCCGTAATTTGAACTTGCCGCTCGTGGTGCGGGAAAGCATTGTTGTGGCGCGTCATTCCTCCGACGTCCGATAGAGCGCCGCTGCATCCTCCCCACTTTCCGCCTGTTTCTCGCCGCAAGTGCATGCTCGTCGTTATGGCCGCCCGCATGATTGCTTTTGTGGTGGTGCCTTACCTGCTGCAGGCACTCCTGCTGCTCTCGGGCCTCCTCTTAGTGTGTGCGATGATGGCCCCGCCACCTGAGAAAAGGAAGAGAGTGGTGTTGACTCTGGAGAAGAAACAAGAAATATTGGAGAAAGTAGATGCGGGGTGGTCTTCTTCCCACATCCTACACGAGTTCAACCTGGCCCGATCTACTTTGTTCGATATTAAGAGATCCCGAGACAAACTCATGCAGTACACGGCTGACTTCTAGTCGAGAAGCAAACGCAACGTGGAGAGGAAGGTGATGTTTACTCCCAAGTTTGCTGAAATCGACCGCTCCACATTGATTTGGCATCGACAGCAACGTGCTGCTGGTGTGATGGTACGTGGAACGGAGCTGAAGGCTGCTGCTGAGAAGTTCGCCAGGCTTCTCGATGCCCTAGACTTCAAGGCATCCGAGGGTTGGCTCTTTGCGTTCAAGTTATGGCATGGCCTTACCAACCGTAAAGCTCATGGCGAAGCTTTGGACGCTAACGAGGATGGAGTTGACGAGTTTCGGCACAAGGTGAAGGGCTTGATCGACAGGGAGGGCCTCACTCTCGGTCAAGTCTACAACGCAGACGAAACTGGTCTATTCTATTGCTCGCTGCCAATGAACACTCTAGCCGAGGAGACGGAGAAGCGTGTACCTGGCCTCAAGCTCTCCAAGGAACGGATATCTGCTTTGTGATGTGCCAATGCTAACGGCATGCACCGGCTTAAGCCCGTTGTTGTTGGCCATGCAAAGCAGCCTCGGTGTCTTTGTGGGGTGATGGATGTCCTTCCTGTCGTCTGGTACCATTCTTTGAAGGCATGGTTTACAGCCGTGATCTTCAAAGACTGGTTCCACCGCCACTTCGTCAAGGAGGTCATCAATTACCAGATGAAGACACTGGGAATCCCGCACGACCAGATAAAGGCCCTCCTCCTCGACAATGCACCTGCCCACCCGTGCAACAAGGACTTGGAGGATGAGAATGGCCGGATTAGGTGCATGTTTCTGCCACCTAATACGACTGCTCTCATCCAACCAATGGACCAAGGAGTGATCGTGGCAACAAAGCGCCTATACCGAAGGAAGTTCCTGGGCGAGGTGATGGTTGTTCTCGAGGACGAGGACGAGCACAGGGAGGGACGGGACACACAAGGCCAGCGGACTTTGGAAAACCTTCGCCGCTACAACATCAGGTCTGTGCTGTACAACTGGGCTAGTGCATGGAAGGAAGTCCCTGTGAAGACTCTGGAAAATGGTTGGTCTCGTCTGCTTCTCGGAACGGATGTGGAGTACGATTTTCTAGGGTTTGACGTGGATGACTTCCATGCATGGCTACGTACGCACGGTGACGATGTTGATGTGGACGATCTTCGTGAGTGGTTGGATGACGACGAGGGCGATCCTGGGTATCAAATATTGTCTGATATCGAGATCGCGTCTTCAGTTGCAGGTGTCAGTACCGAGCTTGAAGATTCTGACGAGGAAGGTGACGATCATGCGGACTCCTCTCAGCAGGATACTACTCCAGCCATCCCCAAGCTGAGCGCACTCCGGGAACATCTAGAGTTCGTCCTAGACTACCTGGAACACCCGGACTGCAACAGGGAGATGGGGCCCTTGGGACTTGTGAAGGAAGTGCGTGCTTTCAGGCAGCGCATCATCAATCGTCAGAATCGTCGGTCATTGCCTCAATCAACCACTGACAGTTTTTTCAGGACCGTGACCCCTGCTGTGCCCAGCCCTGGCTCCACTCCGTTGCCTCCCCAAGACAGGCCCTCATGCTCCAAGCCACAGCCCAGCACATCAGCCACGGTGGAGTCACCGCTCGACGTGAGTTTGCGGCTGTCTTCAGAGTCATCTGCAGTGGGTATGCCATCACCACGACCCAGCGACGCACCCCTAGGTCACCTGCCAGTGATACTCTCGGACTCTGACAGTGAATAAATAGCAAAAACTTCTCCACTAGACCACACGGGAATTTACAGTGTTGTGCAGTGAAAAAAACAGAGTGTTGTGTTAAGGATTTACAGTTGTGAGAGAAAAGACTAATTTGGAACAAAATTTAACGTAAATAGACTTGTTTGTTTTTGCTTTAGAAAATTATTAGAAGAATGGGAAAAGTTAAAGTGCAGAGTGCAACACTTAAAGTTACAATGGAGCATTAGTTAGACAAGAGTGCGCACTGTGAAGAGAACGGACTTCTGTGTGCGACTGACTAAGTTCAATGCAAGACTTCATGAACAGTGTACTGGAAGTACTTCAGGAAATCCTTCTTACTGTCAGAGTCCGAGAGGAGGCGGTTATTCATCGAGGTGGCCATGGACTTGCTGTAAGTAGGCAGAATGTTCCATACTGTACTTTTTTCCATACTATACTTACCTCATTTCACTCTTTAATGTCCTTTATTGGTGTGAACAGGGTGTTAGGAGCTATGCATGTGAGTAGGAAGGTGTTTTTCTGAGTTAGGCTAGGTTAGGGTCCATAAATACCAGTCCAGGCACCAGTCACCAGAATGTTTAATATGTATGAACCTACTTCTAAACCTTCATTTTATGCTTCTTTTGCATTTATTTCAGTCATTTATGTGCCTTATTGGTGTGATTTGGGTCTTAAATAGGTGCTATGCTTGTCCAGAGGGAGTTGTATAGGTGTTTCTCTGAGTTAGGGTCCATAAGTACAAGTCCATAAGCTGGGGTCCAATATCCGGACAAGACCACTATCCGGACCTGCCTATGGCTCTATTACGTCGGATATTGGAATGATTACTGTACATATATATATATGTTCCGTACATATATATCTATCTATCCATCTATTGCCAGACGCCTCAATCCCGTTTGGGGTGGCCACAAACAAATCGCCTCCAAGTCGCCCTGTCCCCCGCCATTTCACTGCCCTGCTCCCAACTCAACCCCCTTCTCTCATATACCTCTCCACCCCATCCCTCCATCTCATCCTCGGCCTCCCCCTCCCTCTTCACCCCTCCGCCTCACTCACATACACTCTCTTCATCAGTCTTTCACCCTCCATCCTCTCCACATGGCCAAACCACCTCAGTGTGTTCCTCATAACGCTTCCTGTCACATACACATCCACACCACAACGCTCCTTTATATCTTCATTCGTCAGCCTGTCTCTCCACGTGACTCCACAGGCTCCTCTTAAATAACTCATTTCCACTGCTCTCACTCTTGACTTGTGTCCTTCCAACAATGTCCAAGCTTCACTTCCGTACGTTAGAGTTGGTATCACAATACTGTCATGTAGTAACTTTTTCACTTCCATGCTCACTTCCCTGTTTATTATCAATGCTTTCAAGGAACCAGCAACCTTTCTTCCCTGCTGTACCCTTTCAAGCACTTCACCCTCCAAACCTCCATCCTTACTCATCACACTACCCAAATACTTAAACGTACTCACATTTTCCAATTCCTCACCATCCAACCTCGCTGTACATTCACTAACTTCACCTCTCTCAAAGACCATCACTTTACTCTTCCCTACATTCACCTTTAGGTTCCGTTTCTTACACACTCTCTCAAACTCATCCACAAAGCCTTGCAGCTCTCCTTCGTCTTCACTCAACAACACAGTATCATCTGCAAACAACAGTACAGGGAGTTTCCAAACACTATCCTCTCTCACCAGGGCCACTCCAACATCCACTACCCTACCTTGTACCTCTTTTATTACCCCATCCATGTACAGATTGAACAACCATGGAGACATGACACATCCCTGTTTCAAACCAACTTTCAAAGAGAAAAATTCACTTAGTTCACCATCCACACGCACTGCAGCCTTTGCACCATCGTACATACTCTTCACAGCATTCAACAACATCCCATCTACTCCATATATTCTTAACACTTTCCACAATCCTTGTCTATCCACCCTGTCATATGCTTTCTCCAAATCCATGAAAGCTGCATACAACTTCTTTCCCTTCTCTAGAAACTTTTCCACTAAAGATCTAAGAATGAATATCTGATCTACACAACCTCTTCCCTTCCTAAAGCCTCCCTGTTCTTCTCCAACTAATTCCTCTGTTCTTTCTCTAACTCTGTCTATAAGTATCCTACCATACACTTTTCCTATTATACTAAGAAGACAAATGCCCCTATGATTACCACACACTTCTTTTTCCCCTTTTCCTTTGTACAAGGGAATAATTATACCTGACTTCCAATCCTCCGGGACTCTACCTTCCTCCCAGGCCAATCTGCACATCTTCCACATCCATTCTACTACTATCTCTCCCCCATGCTTCAGCATTTCACCACACACTCCATCAATTCCTGGGGCTTTCCCCGATTTAACTTTCTTCATTGCTTCCACAACTTCTATCCTACTAATTTCTTTCTGTCTTCTCACCTCCCTCCTTCTCCCAGCCATTCCCCAGCCACTTATACTCGCATTACTTCCATCCTCTATGTTCAACAATTCCTTAAAGTGTTCTCTCCATCTGCTCACTTTTTCTCCCTTCTCCACTAGTAATCTACCATTTTTATCTTTCACTCCCCTGATAACTTCACTTCCACCCTGTCTTACTCTTTTCACTTCTCTCCAGAACATTTTCTTACAGTCCCTCCACTTTACACTCAAATTCCTTCCAAATTCCTCATCCACTCTCTTCTTACTCTCTCTTACTAATCTTTTCACCTCTCTCTTTCTTTCTACATATAACTCTCTCTTCCGCCTCTCAACTTCTTCCACACCCCTATTTCTCATCCATTCATTGTATGCTTTCTTCTTTTGTGCCACAGCCTGTTTCACCTCTTCAGTCCACCACGCTGTTCCTTGCACCCCCTTCCGTCTTCTCTTCCTTCCACACACCACATCACATGCTGCACATATTTCTTCTGTAAATATCTTACACACACCTTCCACGTCTCCCATCTGCCCCAATTCATATTTGCCCAACCGTTCCTCCACTTCTCTCTTATACTCTGCCTTTTTCTCATCCTCTTGTAACCTCTCCACTCTCCTTGCAACTACTCCTTCCTCTCATCTTATCCTTCTTCTATTCCTCCATCTTACTTGCATCCTAATTCTGGCCACCACCAAGTAGTGGTCAGAAAGTCCACTCCCCCAACCTCTATACACTCTTGCATCCTTTACACATCTTCGCATCCTTTCATCCACACACACATAATCAATCATTGCCTTCCTTTCATTCAGTTCACCACCCACCCTTCTCATCACTCGCCATGTATACCTGTGGATCATTTTATGCCTGAAGAGGGTATTGGCTATCACCAACCCCCTCCCAGCACAAATGTCCACTAACGCACTCCCATTCTCATCTATCTCAGCAGGCACACCCCACTCACCAACTATTCCATCCATCTTCACATTACCAACTTTACCATTCATATCACCAATCAAAAACACTCTCTCATTCCTTCCAAACTTTTCCATGCACACTTCCACATTTGTCCAGAACTCTTCTCTCACTCTTCTAGCACGATCTTGCGTTGGCGCATACACACACACAATCGCCCACATTTGTATTCCAACTTTCAACTTTACCCACACAATCCTTGACCCAACTGATCCATACTGTCTTATGCTCTTCTTCCATCTTTTACTCACAACTATACATACTCCTTCCTTTGCCCTCTCATTCTCATCTACTCCTGCACATATACCCCATCCATACTCCTATTCTCTCACACTTTCTCCTCTCCATTTTGTTTCAGTTATTCCACATACATTCACTTTCGCACCCTCAAGCACCTGGACAATCTCTCTCTCTTTCACCTCATCATTCGCTCCCCTTACATTCCATGTACTCATTACCAAGTCCTTTGTCCGGTCCTGAGTCGTCATCGTTTGGTCAGTCCTTGTCCGAGGCTTCTTGTTTATTTTTTTAGTTAGTTGTTTTCCGGGGAGGGGCACTAACCCTCCGCCAACCCTTTTAGTCGCCTTTTACGACAAGCAGGGATACTGGGGGAGTATTCTTGAAAACCCCCCTACCCCCAGGGGTACACATATATATATATATATATATACTGTATATATATATATATATATATATATAAATATTATATATATATAATAAACAAATTATATATATATTATATAATATATATATAGATATATATTATATATATATGTATATATATATATATATAATATATATATATATATATATATATATATATATATATATATATATATATATATATATATATATATATTGTGGTAGGTGGGGGCGCTCACCATCCACTCACTCGATGTAGTGCTGCTCTCGGGTGTCTGCCCTATCCTCTCCATCCTTCTTTTCTTCCATTCTCTTCTGTCTTTCTTTCCTTCATTCTTTCCTTGTCCTTCTGCCTACGGGTGACTTTACACTCCCTCTTCTGTCTTTCTTTCCTTCATTCTTTCCACTTCCTTCAGCCTGTGGGTGACTCTACACTGAGTGACAAGCCAAATGGTTTCCTGTGCACCAGGAAACCATTTACTACGCTGGGTGGTAACTATTTAACCAAATTTTGGCGCCTGGTGGTTCAGTGGGTAATTACTGCGCTCCAATCAGATTGAGCCAGTGAAGGTTTATATCCAAGGGATGGTTGGGGTTAATTGCTCATGTAATGCCACTCGGGGATGAGTGAGGTTGGTCACTCTCATCTTAAATGTCGGGACCAACTGCCTAGCCCCGGGCTCCTATGCTCCTCATGGGGCAATGTAGGATTGGGTATATTATATATATATATATATATATATATATATATATATATATATATATATATATAGCTACAAAACATTATAATCTTAAGATATACAACTTTGTTGATGATTCATAGTTATTTAATGAAGGCTTAAGTTTGTGAATGTACAAAGACTCCAAAATTTGCAGTTCCATTCTGTCATTACTACTATGTAAAATACTGAAAGTATCCATATCACAAGTATGGTCCATATCGAAACAGTGGTTCCTAATCTCTGACAAAGTTGGGTTAGACAGTGGCAAAGATGTTCCATGAGACAAGCCTCTGTGCTCAAACACACGAATTTTGAGGTTCCGAATTGAACTCCCAATATATCTAGCTGCACAGCTAGAACAGGCATATAAATATACTATGTTTGAGCACAGTGGCTTTGGGATATTATCTTTACATCAAAAAAATGAACCTACAGTAAAAGGATTTACAAATACAAATCTGAATGAGATTTGAGGATAGACACACTTGAGTATTTTCAAAAGCTAGTTCCTAATATTATAACTGACATGACCATAAAAGGGAAACTTAATATAATGAATGTCCTTAGTTGCAATTGCTGCTTTCCTAGAACCACATAGTTTCTGGTTTAAAAAATCTTTTACCATCCTAGGAAATAACATAGTAGGGTAATTATTATTGAAGAATTTACTCAGGAAATCAATTTCATCATGAAAAGATGTCCAATTTAAACTAAGTGCATAGCATCTATAAAGTAAAGTTCGTACTGAATTCAGCTTATATATGTTAGGTACAAATTATAAGAAATTCAGACCCAAACCAGTGAATGATTCCTTCCTGTAAACAGAAGTACCTAAGTAACTACCACAATTGGTTAGCTGAATATCTAAGAAAGAGAGCAAGTCATTATTCTCAGTTTCAACAGTGAACTTCATATTAGAATGCTTGGAATTCAGGTAGTCTAGAAACTTTTATCGTAGGTATGTTGACGATTTTTTTTTATTGTTCAAAGAATCTGATCATGTTGTAAAGCTTCTAGACTACCTGAATTCCAAGCATTCTAATATGAAGTTCACTGCTGAAATTGAGAATAATGACTTGCTCTCTTTCTTAGATATTCAGCTAACCAATTGTGGTAGTTACTTAGGTACTTCTGTTTACAGGAAGGAACCATTCACTGGTTTGGGTCTGAATTTCTTATCATTTGTACCTAACATATATAAGCTGAATTCAGTACGGACTTTACTTCATAGATGCTATGAACTTTGTTTATTTATTTTATTTTTATTTTTTTGACATCTTTTCATGATGAAATTGATTTCCTGAGTAAATTCTTCAATAATAATTACCCCACTATGTTATTTCTTAGGATGGTAAAAGATTTTTTAAACTAGACACTATGTGGTTCTAGGAAGGCAGCAACTGCAGCTAAGGACATACATTACATTAAGTTTCCCTTTTATGGTCATGTCAGTTATAATATTAGGAACCAGCTTTTGAAAATACTCAAGTGTGTCTATCCTCAAATCTCATTCAGATTTGTATTTGTAAATCCTTTTACTGTAGGTTCGTTTTTTCGATGTAAAGATAATATCCCAAAGCCACTGTGCTCAAACATAGTATATTTATATGCCTGTTCTAGCTGTGCAGCTAGATATATTGGGAGTTCAATTCGGAACCTCAAAATTTGTGTGTGTGAGCACAAAGGCTTGTCTCATGGAACATCTTTGCCACTGTCTAACCCAACTTTGTCAGAGATTAGGAACCACTGTTTCGATATGGGCCATACTTGTAATATGGATAATTTCAGTATTTTACATAGTAGTAATGACAGAATGGAACTGCGAATTTTGGAGTCTTTGTACATTCACAAACTTAAGCCTTCATTAAATAACTATGAATCATCAACAAAGTTATATATATATATATATATATATATATGCCTTCGTCTCTAGCTTCCTTTCTGGTCGTTCCATAGCTGCTGTGGTAGGCAGCCACTATTCTTCTCCAAGAGCTATCAACAATGGTGTTCCTCAGGGCTCTGTCCTATCACCAACCCCTCTTCCTTCTATTCGTCAGTGACCTTATAAGCTGTACCTCTAACACTGTCCACTCATGTGCTGATGACCCCACTCTTCACCTTTCCACTCGCTTCCCGGAGCGTCCATCTCAGCAGTTGCTTCAACAAACAAGGGATGAGGCAATGGCACACCTAATATTTGACTTGGCTTATATCCCTGAGTCTGGTAAAAGTAATCTTGTTGATTTTAATGCATCAAAACTCAGTTCTTACATTTTTCGACTCGACAAAATTTCTCGCAGGAGTATCCTCTAGTTTTTAACAATATCCAACCCAATCCTGCATCATCTTTTAACATACTTGGGGTTTCATTCTCATGGGATTTATCTTGGTAAGATCATATTACCTCTTATAAAATCCGCTTCCAAGTGATTAGGTGTGCTAAGCCTATTACGTGCCTTCTAAACCCCTGAACAGTTGTTGACTTTATACACGGGTTTTATTCGCCCGTGTAGATTACAACTCTCATGTGTGGGGAGGCTCCCCACATACAGCTCTTCTCCAAAAGGTGGAGTCAAAGGCTTTTCGTCTCATTAACTCTCCTCCCCTTGCTGGCTTTCTTCAACCTCTGTCTCTTCGCTGCACTGTTGCATCTTTATCTCTTTTCGATCCCTATTCAATGGTCAGTGCTCCTCTGAATTGTCTACTTGCATCCCTCCACCACTACGGTGGGTGTAGCACCCGTCTAGCAACAAACTCTCATCCCTCTTCTGTCCAGCTCTCTAATGCAAGAGTTAAATATTACTCCCAGGCCTTCATGTATGCAACAGGTCAATTCTGAAACTGTCTCTCTGTCTGTATTTCCTACTGCCTATGATCTCCAGGCTTTTAAACGCAGTGTGTCCAACCTCCCGAATTTTTCCCTAACTGACCACAAAAATCACGTACCACATGTTGAAGATAGAATTTGCTCATAATAGTACCATACAGTGGTTACAAACTATTTTTTTTTTTTTTTTTTAATAGTGGACTGTGTATAGCCAGTTGTTAGCTCATGGAACTGGGCCTGTCACACAACTTGAATACAAAATTGTGGTTGGGTGAATTTTGATGGGCCTTCCTTATGAGATAGGAATGGATCTTCTTGGTTACAAGTCAAATCAATTGTCCAATCCGACTACACTTGGTCATCAGCTACTCTGGAAAGGGGTGTAGAATCTTTGTTAAGTGATAATAAGTTGAATTCAGTCATTCATATTAACTCATTATAGCAAAGGATCCATGCCAGAATTAGAGCAAATACTGTACAATGTACTTCCAGGTGAAATAATGCACTTCTTTGCATCCTCCGATTTAAAAATGCGGCAGATATTTTACTGAGCAGCTGCCAGTGGAGGTGGTAGATTACACATGTGAAATATTGTGTTAGTGTGGAACTTTAAAAAAAAAATCTCAAAAGGCAGATGTAATATATTTGATAAGTAAATTTCTTCTTATCGACAAAGGATGCGAAGTCTGTAAATACACTGAAAATGTCTTCCAGTATGAAAATCTATAGATTAAGCCTCTGTATCAAACCAAATCTGACAATCTGAAAATAGTAACAAACTCCGTAGATTTAAAGATAAGTCTGTAGAAGTGGCAACACTGCCACTGGGTTACTCAAGTCAGCAGGGACGAATCAGTATGATGTATTCCTAATTTTTTTTTTTTGTAAGAGAATGAATGGAAAGGAAAAACAAAGGAAATAAAATAAAACAAGTCCATGTGCCTAAAGGCATCCTACATTCGTAAAATATTTATAACAACTGGATTTAAATAAATGTGGATTAAATGTTTGTGGGAAGCAACTCCCACGAAGTGAATTCCAGAGGGTAGTAGTTTGGGGGATAAATGAATTTTGATAAGCAGATGTTCTGCATTGTGAGGGAGAGAGTGAGTCATGGGCGCTCCCAGCTGCTCAAGCATTCTGGGAGAAAATATGAAGGGGAGACACAATTGAAGCATGTTCGTTGGAGCATTTACAGTAAAAATATCAGTAAAATAATGCTAAAGATGCAACATCTCCACGTACTGATAATGGAGGAAGGTCCTGCGTAAAGGCAGGATTACTGATTTATCTAATGGCTTTATTCTGAATTTCGTCCAACTGCCTCAATCCAACCTTTCCACAACCACTCCACAGAGGCGAAAAGCATTCGCTCTATGAATGCACATGACTTTTATATATTGTGGCCAACTGTTCATTAGTGAAAAATTCACAAACTCTGTACTGAAATCCCAATTTTTTAGAAGCATTTTTAGCAAGGGATTTAACATAAGCTGTCCAGCTAAGGTTGGTGTTTAGTGACACCTAGGATATCAACTGTAGTGGATATAGGAATACTGACATCATTTAAAATTATGTGGAAGTCTAAGGAAGTCTTTCTGTCAGAGAAATTACTTTATTTAGTTTTCTGAGCATTAAAAGAGACCAGATTTGTTTGTCCCCATTGGTTAATTTTAGAAAGACCCTGGTTTAGAGAAATTGTTGTGTTTATTTGGTAATTTATAATATCCAATTGTGTAAAGGAGGTACTAAATGTGAAAGAACTACGAAGTGTTGAGTCATCAGCATAAGAGTGTATTGGGTTGTGAGTGACAGATAGGTCATTTATATGAATGAGAAAGAGGGTTGGAGTGACAGATAGGTCATTTATATGAATGAGAAAGAGGGTTGGGGCCAAAACTGATCCTTGAGGTACACCAGCATTTATGGAATGAAATTGGGAATAAGTTCCAACTACCATGACCCGTATTTTTCTATTATGAAGGTAAGAAGAAACCAGTGATGCAAGGCCATAGTGTGACATCTTAAGACAATATGGCCTGGTGCCATACTCTGTCAAACACTTTTGAAATGCCAAGTACTATTGTGTGTGTTTCACCATGTTGGTCTATTGTTTCGTTAATCTGATGGGTAAGATGGCAAAGAATGTCTACAGTTGAACGTTCTTATCTAAATCCATACTGCCGATCATTGATTAATTTATTAATTTCTAGGTGCTTGCCTGTGTGTTTGTTTTGTAGTGTCTCAAAAACTATACCGAGAAGAGAAGTTATAGCAATTGGTTTAGAGTTTGATGGATCAGAAGTGGCCCCCTTTTTAGGAACAGGATGGGTATTTGCTTCTTTCCAAGAGGCTGGAAAACCTGAGGTACAGAAGCATAAGTGGAAAAATTTTGCCTATGCAGGAGCCAACGCTGGGGAGCAATTTCTACGTATTACTGAAGGAATTTCATCTGGACCAGTAGCTTTGTCTATTAAGATATTCTGTAATACAGCTTGTATCTTGTGTGCTTTTTGAAAGGAGGTATTTGAGGAGAATCAAAATCAAGTACAGGAATATTGTGATTTTCCGTATTCAGGGTTGAGTTTGTTGAAAAAATAGCAACAAGAAGGTTGGCTTTTCCACATGGTTCACTTACAAGATTTCCACTGGGGGACTGTAACGGTGGAATGGATGAGGTGATAGTTAAGTTAGATTTGAATGAATTAAGGGTGGACCAGAATATTCTGTTATCATTTGGGTTGTTTAGTAGTTTGTTAGCTTGTGTATGAAGAAAGTTTGATATAGAAAGATTGATAATAGTTTTGGCATGGTTTCTGATATTTCTATAATAGTTAAAGGCTTCTTTAGTTTTGGTCCTTGTATATGTGTTATAGGCTATTGTTTTATGTTCGGTTACTCTAGCACAATTGTGATCAAACTAGTTAGATGAATTACATCTTCTTCTGTAACTACGATGGGGAATGAATGTTTCCATGCCGACTTTAATGAAATCCTGTATGTGGGCCAATGTGGAATTTGCATCTTGAGAAAAAGGAGGTCCAAGGAACATCCATGAAAAAATTTTGGAGACCCTCCCAGTCTGCCCTGTTGTAGTGGCATTTAGTCACCACGACAGGTTCAGAGCAGGAGGGTGTGGTAGGTGTTGAACCGGTGGCTTGTATCAGACACTGATCCGAGGATCCGAGGGGGGGCTCTACTTCGACATTATAATTATCTGAACTAGCTGTAGGAAACAAGTCCAATAGATGGGGATTTTGACTGGGGTTGTCTGGTACACTGGTAGGATGACTGACTAACTGGGTGAGATTAAATGAGTCTCCAAATAGCTCACATTCAAGACCAGAGTCATAAGTTCTGGCTGAATAAGCGAGCCATTCAACATTAAGGACATCGAAATCACCCAGAATAGTAATTTCTGAAGCAGTATTATGTAGAGGACACAGCTGTGAAGACAGTCAAAGAAACCGGGCTCTGGAGGGGCATTAGAGGAATGATAAACACAACAGGAATACTTAATTTTACCAAAAGAATGTAATTGGTAGATGGCATAGTTGAAATAAGATCAATTAAATTTAGTAATCTCCTCCAGGGTAATTTCTGATTTAGCAAGGCAAAATACTCCTCCTTTGGGTCTGAAATTTTGAATCAAGATATAACCAAGAAAATTAAATCTAGCTAAATCAGAGGTGGAGCTTACTTGAGTCACTGTCAAAAATAGCAGATCTGGGGATTCAAACTGGAGGAAATTATGAAAAGAGCTGATACTGATGTGAAGTCCCCTAATACTGCAGAAGAAAATTTTACCGCACTGACGAGCAGCTTTGGGGCGCCGCAACGATGAAGGTGGCACAGTCGCTTGATGACGACCGGGAGGGCCCTGTGCAGACGACCAAGCCCTGCTGGTGGTGGTCATCCAAGAAACCACCGCACTAACTGCCAGTACTGCAGCAGCCATGGTTCCTTTTATGGGGGCGAGGAAGCAGGGATGTGTTGTGGAATGCATACAATATGTAATGACAAGATCGGTGTTTTATGGAGAGAGGATAGCTGGTTTAAGGCAATGTGATATAATGTGGATGTGTGCGTTGTGTAATGAGGGCAGCCTGATGCCCTCTGATGTGTGAGGCAGAAAGATGTGTAACCAACTACCATGGCCTAGGAGAGAAAATAGAATCCTGGCTATCCCGTTATCTTGGCGGTAGTACTTCCCTGGGCAGGGCTGCCTACCCCTACTACTCACAAAGTGGGCTGGCAGTCCTTCCTCCTACTTGGTATCAAGTCACTGGGTTATTCAAGTCAGCAGGGACAAAGTAGTGTGATGTGTCCCTAAGGAAACGGGTCAGCAAGCAAACAGTCCTTCCTCCTACTTGGTATGTTTCACACCAGTCTGGGATTCAAGAATTCATCTGAGAGTAACCATGGTGTCTTGGAGACCCAACATCACGGAGTCTTACACCAGGGAGATGACACAGGAAGTTGTAACTCAGCCAGTTACCCACATGGGCAATGAGAGGGACGGACAAGAAAGACATGGAGAACCTACAACTGGCATCCATATTCCCAGCAGACAGTCTCGGAAAAATGATGCCAAACGCAAACCACAAACTCATATACAACAAGCAACACTAATATCTATATGGGTATGATGCAAGAACAACATGGTGGTAAAAACATATGAAAAGCCACTAGAAAATACAAATAAACCACAAAGGAAAAGAAATCACTGAAGGGACGACCAACAAAAATAAATAAGGAAGCATATTACATAAGTTGCATCAGTGAAGGCAAGTAGTCAATCCTCAAAAGAACAAAAAAAAGGGGATTCAATTTGAAAGGCTGATCAAAGTAAATTCTGAAATGTCAGGCATGTCCTAACACAAGAAAATTTAACAAACTCACTTAACAATGGTTCTGAAAAAAACAAATTGAAAAATCAAAAACAAAGCAAAGGCACTGGGACTAGATGACAACACAAAGATAAATGAACAATGCTATGCACCTACAGTTTATGGCTGTGTTGGAATGCACAAAACCATCCCTGAGAAAGTTAATGGGAAGAAAGTATATGTCCTGCCAATGATTTTCCATCGAAAATTCTCTCCCCTGCTGAATGATTTAAAGGAAGCTTACCAAATTCTAGGTTGTGCTTTGGTAGTATATGGCACTACTCCCTGTGTGCCTATAAATAAAGGTTTTATTAGGTTTTACTCTAAAACCTGCCAATTTCACGCAATCCTTTTTCTGCTTACGACATTTCCCACTCTAAAACTGAACACCAGAAACACAAGCAGAATGAATGGAGGAAGGAAAAACAAAGGAAATAAAATAAAACAAGTCCATGTGCCTAAAGGCCTCCTACATTCGTAAAATATTTATAACAACTGGATTTAAATAAATGTGGATTAAATGTTTGTGGGAAGCAACTCCCACGAAGTGAATTCCAGAGGGCAGTAGTTTGGGGGATAAATGAATTTTGATAAGCAGATGTTCTGCATTGCGAGGGAGAGAGTGTGAGTCATGGGCGCTCCCAGCTGCTCAAGCATTCTGGGAGAAAATATAAAGGGGAGACACAATTGAAGCATGTTCGTTGGAGCATTTACAGTAAAAATATCAGTAAAATAATGCTAAAGATGCAACATCTCCACGTACTGATAATGGAGGAAGGTCCTGCGTAAAGGCAGGATTACTGATTTATCTAATGGCTTTATTCTGAATTTCGTCCAACTGCCTCAATCCAACCTTTCCACAACCACTCCACAGAGGCGAAAAGCATTCGATCTATGAATGCACATGACTTATATATTGTGGCCAACTGTTCATTAGTGAAAAATTCACAAACTCTGTACTGAAATCCCAATTTTTTAGAAGCATTTTTAGCAAGGGATTTAACATAAGCTGTCCAGCTTAGGTTGGTGTTTAGTGACACCTAGGATATCAACTGTAGTGGATATAGGAATACTGACATCATTTAAAATTATGTGGAAGTCTGAGGAAGTCTTTCTGTCGGAGAAATTACTTTATTTAGTTTTCTGAGCATTAACCCCTTAACCGCGGGGCGTCACTTTCGTGACGCTTGGGAGCAAGGGATCATACCGCGGGCGTCGCTTTTGTGATTCTGTGTTATTTTGAATTCACCCGGGCTTCCAAGAGGGGGCTTGTATCATCTATCAGTACTGCCAATGTCCAACACTAGTCAGCACTCCTAATCTCATCTGTACTCCCATCCATTGTTGACAATTTAGCCATTTCTCCCCGTTCTTGACTCCCCTCCCAACCCCCCCACCATTACCCTATCCTCTCGCCTGCCCGGCCGTGCTACGCTAAGTAAATCTTCCCTGGAATTTTTCACTGATTTCATCCATTGAAATAAGCCCTATGTCCTATTCTTATACCAAATAATATATGCAAGAAAGAAATAAGGTAAGTGAGAGTGCCAAACACCTGAAATTGGCTAATTATCACCTGACAACACCTCACGTGCACTCGTTCGCTAATTTTCGCTGTTTTTTTCCCCTTGAAATATGCCCTATAATCTATTTTCATAATAAATATACATGTAAGGAGGGAAGGGAGAAGCCTAAGTGATATTTACATTCACCTGGAACTACCAAATTTATAATGTATTGTCTAGATTTCCTGCCAATCATATCAGTGCTAGACTTAGCTGTTTCAAGAAGTAATATTGGTAACCCTGAATAACCCCTAGCAGGCCTCCACGCTAGCCCTCCGTTATCAGGTTACTCTCAACTTCCGAAGTGAGAGTACGTATGTTTCTTCTTGCTGACTTCAAGGCCTTTTTTCACCCCCATGCAAATGGCCCTGTGACCTTTACCCCCTACTAAACCTCGTGTGGAAAGAGGTAAAGGGCTGACAATTGATAAAAGAGTGACTACGATCTTTCTATTGAGTAAAACAGTGCAAGTGGAATTGTAAATAATGTGTAAATAATGTGTAAACAGCAAGTGAAAGTAATGAATGTAAATATACGTGAACAATGGAAAACAGTTTTATAAGTTATTTCAAGTGACAGTGCACAACACAGTGTAAATAAAATAGAAATGTAAATAACGTAAATAAAATAGAGAACGTAAATAGAAATGTAAATGAGTAGTATTATAAGAATACGAGTATATACCCTAGGAGTAATGAAAGTGAAAGTTTCACTCTAGCATGTCTGAATGCTATGAGTTATGAGAGTGAAGATGAAAGTGACATTCACTCTCAATGCCAGTATACAGGACGAGAAAGTGAATGCTACGTATTTTACTGAAAGAAATTGAATCCCTACAGTGACAATAAACTAATACTACTGAAGGAAACTTATGAATAAAGACTGTAGATATATATAAGTGTTATATAGTAATAGAAATATAAAGTGTGAGGGGTTTTATGAATAAATGACAGACTACTAAGAGCGAACTAGTGCCAGTGCGACGATCAGACACGCTCGTAATTTCCATTGCTTTCACAGTGTTTTTTTTTAGTATGGATCCCAAACTACTTGAAAATTGTAGAATAGTGTTTATAGTGTTTGTATCTGGCTGTGGTAATCATATTACGGGTTGTCGGGAAGTGTAAAGTGGAGACTTCATTACCCTACTTCAGAGGTCTCCACAAGTCCTACGGTAACTGACGAAGGCTCAACAATCATTCCAGGAGAAAGCTGAAGGTATGTGCCATAAGCATATGTAATTTTATTATTCTAGGACTAATAACTGATTTTTGGCAAATATTTTTTGAGAGTCTGTCGGAACCCAAATAACACCGCGGCACACACAAGTCATTGGTAAACAAGCCCGCGGTGTAGGGGTTAAAAGAGACCAGATTTGTTTGTCCCCATTGGTTAATTTTAGAAAGACCCTGGTTTAGAGAAATTGTTGTGTTTATTTGGTAATTTATAATATCCAATTGTGTAAAGGAGGTACTAAATGTGAAAGAACTACGAAGTGTTGAGTCATCAGCATAAGAGTGTATTGGGTTGTGAGTGACAGATAGGTCATTTATATGAATGAGAAAGAGGGTTGGAGTGACAGATAGGTCATTTATATGAATGAGAAAGAGGGTTGGGGCCAAAACTGATCCTTGAGGTACACCAGCATTTATGGAATGAAATTGGGAATAAGTTCCAACTACCATGACCCATATTTTTCTATTATGAAGGTAAGAAGAAACCAGTGATGCAAGGCCATAGTGTGACATCTTAAGACAATATGGCCTGGTGCCATACTCTGTCAAACACTTTTGAAATGCCAAGTACTATTGTGTGTGTTTCACCATGTCGATCTATTGTTTCGTTAATCTGATGGGTAAGATGGCAAAGAATGTCTACAGTTGAACGTTCTTATCTAAATCCATACTGCCGATCATTGATTAATTTATTAATTTCTAGGTGCTTGCCTATGTGTTTGTTTAGTAGTGTCTCAAAAACTATACCGAGAAGAGAAGTTATAGCAATTGGTTTAGAGTTTGATGGATCAGAAGTGGCCCCCTTTTTAGGAACAGGATGGGTATTTGCTTCTTTCCAAGAGGCTGGAAAACCTGAGGTACAGAAGCATAAGTGGAAAAATTTTGCCTATGCAGGAGCCAACACTGGGGAGCAATTTCTACGTATTACTGAAGGAATTTCATCTGGACCAGTAGCTTTGTCTATTAAGATATTCTGTAATACAGCTTGTATCTTGTGTGCTTTTTGAAAGGAGGTATTTGAGGAGAATCAAAATCAAGTATAGGAATATTGTGATTTTCCGTATTCAGGGTTGAGTTTGTTGAAAAAATAGCAACAAGAAGGTTGGCTTTCCACATGGTTCACTTACTAGATTTCCACTGGGGGACTGTAACGGTGGAATGGATGAGGTAAAGTTAGATTTGAATGAATTAAGGGTGGACCAGAATATTCTGTTATCATTTGGGTTGTTTAGTAGTTTGTTAGCTTGTCTATGAAGAAAGTTTGATATAAAAAGATTGATAATAGTTTTGGCATGGTTTCTGATATTTCTATAATAGTTAAAGGCTTCTTTAGTTTTGGTCTTTGTATATGTGTTATAGGCTATTGTTTTATGTTCGGTTACTCTAGCACAATTGTGGTCAAACTAGTTAGATGAATTACATCTTCTTCTGTAACTACAATGGGGAATGAATGTTTCCATGCTGACTTTAATGAAATCCTGTATGTGGGCCAATGTGGAATCTGCATCTTGAGAAAAAGGAGGTCCAAGGAACATCCATGAAAAAATTTTGGAGACCCTCCCAGTCTGCCCTGTTGTAGTGGCATTTAGTCATCACGACAGGTTCAGAGCAGGAGGGTGTGGTAGGTGTTGAACCGGTGGCTTGTATCAGACACTGATCCGAGGGGGGGCTCTACTTCGACATTATAATTATCTGAACTGGCTGTAGGAAACAAGTCCAATAGATGGGGATTTTGACTGGGGTTGTCTGGTACACTGGTAGGATGACTGACTAACTGGGTGAGATTAAATGAGTCTCCAAATAGCTCACATTCAAGACCAGAGTCATAAGTTCTGGCTGAATAAGCGAGCCATTCAACATTAAGGACATCAAAATCACCCAGAATAGTAATTTCTGATGCAGTATTATGTAGAGGACACAGCTGTGAAGACATTCAAATAAACTGGGCTCTGGAGGGGCATTAGAGGAATGATACACACAACAGGAATACTTAATTTTACCAAAAGAATGTAATTGGTAGATGGCATAGTTGAAATAAGACCAATTAAATTTAGTAATCTCCTCCAGGGTAATTTCTGATTTAGCAAGGCAAAATACTCCTCCTTTGGGTCTGAAATTTTGAATCAAGATATAACCAAGAAAATTAAATCTAGCTAAATCAGAGGTGCTTACTTGAGTCACTGTCAAAAATAGCAGGTCTGGGGATTCAAACTGGAGGAAATTATGAAAAGAGCTGATGTTGATGTGAAGTCCCCTAATACTGGAGAAGAAAATTTTACCGCACTGATGAGCAGTTTTGGGGCGCCGCAACGATGAAGGTGGCACAGTCGCTTGATGACGACCGGGAGGGCCCTGTGCAGACGACCCAGCCCTGCCGGTGGTGGTCATCCGAGAAACCACCGCACTAACTGCCAGTACTGCAGCAGCCATGGTTCCCTTTATGGGGGAGGGGGGAAGCAGGGATGTGTTGTGGAATGTGTATGATATGTAATGACAAGATAGGTGTTTTATGGAGAGAGGATAGCTGGTTTAAGGCAATGTGATATAATGTGGATGTGTGCGTTGTGTAATGAGGGCAGCCTGATGCCCTCTGATGTGTGAGGCAGAAAGATGTGTAACCAACTACCATGGCCTAGGAGAGAAAATAGAATCCTGGCTATCCCGTTATCTTGGCGGTAGTACTTCCCTGGGCGGGGCTGCCTACCCCTACTACTCACAAAGTGGGCTGGCAGTCCTTCCTCCTACTTGGTATCAAGTCACTGGGTTATTCAAGTCAGCAGGGACAAAGTAGTGTGATGTGTCCCTAAGGAAACGGGTTAGCAAGCAAACAGTTCTTCCTCCTACTTGGTATGTTTCACACCAGTCTGGGATTCAAGAATTCATCTGAGAGTAACCATGGTGTCTTGGAGACCCAACATCACGGAGTCTTACACCAGGGAGATGACACAGGAAGTTGTAACTCAGCCAGTTACCCACATGGGCAATGAGAGGGACGGACAAGAAAGACATGGAGAACCTACAACTGGCATCCATATTCCCAGCAGACAGTCTAGGAAAAATGATGCCAAACGCAAACCACAAACTCATATACAACCAACAACACTAATATCTATATGGGTATGATGCAAGAACAACATGGTGGTAAAAACATATGAAAAGCCACCAGAAAATACAAATAACAAACTACAAAGGAAATGAAGTCACTGAAGGGATGACCAACAAAAATAAATAAGGAAGCATATTACATGAGCTGCATCAGTGAAGGCAAGTAGTCAATCCTCAAAAGAACAAAAAAAAGGGGATTCAATTTGAAAGGCTGATCAAAGTAAATTTTGAAATGTCAGGCATGTCCTAACACAAGAAAATTTAACAAACTCACTTAAAAATGGTTCTGAAAAAAACAAATTGAAAAATCATAAACAAAGCAAAGGCACTGGGACTAGATGACAACACAAAGATAAATGAACAATGCTATGCACCTACAGTTTATGGCTGTGTTGGAATGCACAAAACCATCCCTGAGAAAGTTAATGGGAAGAAAGTATATGTCCTGCCAATGATTTTCCACTGAAAATTCTCTCCCCTGCTGAATGATTTAAAATAAAGGAAGCTTACCAAATTCTAGGCTGTGCTTTGGTAGTATATGGCACTACTCCCTGTGTGCCTATAAATAAAGGTTTTATTAGGTTTTACTCTAAAACGTGCCAATTTCACGCAATCCTTTTTCTGCTTACGACATTTCCCACTCTAAAACTGAACACCAGAAACACAAGCAGCTAAGCCTTTATTCATGAATACACTTGCACAACTGAGGTCAGGGAAGGTAATACCAGCTCAAGCAGCATTACAGACTCTTCAGGTTTACAAAGTCTTACTACAGATGTTTACGAGGCTGACTTACAACATAGCTGAGAGGGAAGATTATCTTCATCTTGAACAAATGTTCAAATGAACTTTTCCTTCTCATGTTTTGTAACACTACAGAAAGCCTAGATTTCACCCTGCAAGAAAATTTTCTTTAATTATGAACCCACATCTACAGGTAAACTAGGGATGAACAGATTCAGAGGCAGCTGACATACAAGTTGCACTTGTATGTCTAGCTTACATGGATGCTATGATGAGTGGGAATGTTAACTCTAAGGGTATTCTAAGTGCCTGGGTGTAGCAGTCAGCCAACATCAATGTGATTCTGACCAGAATAATTAGGAGACAGGGAACCCTAACCTGGACACTGTGCAGAAACACAGCACTGCAGGCATTAAATTCCCTTAGCTAGTAAATGGACAGAAAATACAATACAGTACCTGCTGGTCCAATGGCATGACACTCCTGGCCTATCTGCAATATTCCTTCCTCAATGGTCCCCTGTTCACCAAATGGATGATTTTCACAGGCCTGTGTATAAAAAGTAAGGTTACTGTGCCATACAGTAATTCACTTATGTGTTGCATTTTATGCTATAAATCTCCACTGCAAGCTACCTGAAATGCTGATATATCAGTTTTTCCCAAATCACAGTACCAGTTGTTGCTATGTCAAAAGTTGTACTATTTCAAGCACATCCCTGATCAATATGGATGAATGACTGTACATTCAGTGTTTACCAAGTATATCTCCCTTTCATTCTAATGTCAGATGACTAACCCACTGTTCATGCAAGACAGCTTAAACAAAATTACCATCAAGGCTATCAGAACACATCACCATTCCATCACACCACTTCAAGCCACCTTCCCTCATACACTCCTCCAGTACCACAAGGCTAGCACAACACATCACCATTCCATCACACCACTTCAAGCCACCTTCCCTCACACACTCCTCCGATACTACAAGGCTATTACAACACATCACCATTTCATCATGCGTCTTCAAGACACCTTCCATCATACACTCCTCCAATACCACCAAAGCTATCACATTACATCACCATTCCAACACACCACTCCAAGCCACCTTCCTTCATACACTCCTCCATGGTAACCTTTCACTTCATTCTTGTCTTTCTCCCCTTAGTCTTCCTTTAACATCATCTTTTTACACTTCTTGTTAACACTTCTTTCCTCATGCATTACATACACCCATAGCTACAACTTGAACATATTAGCAACAGTATAGCATTAATGGTAAAATTAAAAGTATGCATGACATCTGAAGGCAACATCACATCATGTTTTAAAAGCAAAGTTTCATGAACTATTCAGACAGAAGAATTATACTCACAAATGGAAAGAAAAAAATATTGGGGAGATAATAAGTTTTGGCCTGACTTGCAGTCTCTTCAGGTGCAATGACAGACTTTAAGGAGCTGAATGTGTTTGTCTCCCAAAACAACCTTCTAACTACTCGTATAATTCTTTCAGTATCATATCTGCACTGGACTGATTATACCATACAATTGTGAGGAGGAAACATGTCCTACATAGTACATCGTCTTAGCCCTTACCAGGGTCTAAGCCAGTGATATAAATCTGGGGAAGAAACCAACAACCATATCCACATAAGTGCCTCTTAAGGCCGCTGACAGATACATCTTCACGTGGTAGCACCAACATGAGTTGAACATGTCCCTCAACTCCCTTTCTATCCCTTGACAGGAGGATGGCAGACTGCAAGAGAAAGGCAACGTCAGTCCAGTCCACCAGCAATGTCAGTCCAGTCCACCACAGTCATATTCACATGAGTCATGGGCAACAACAACAAGTTCTTTGGGCCTGATGCTAGGCAACCAGTTCATGAGATCTGAGAGTAAACATTCAACTACCGGTACTTGCAGTCCCTACAATAAATTACAAAGAACAAAAAATACTGTGAGAGTTTAAATGCAGTGACATTATCCAATGCACAGAATTTTAGTAATTTATTTAGCATATGCTTGCTGATTTTAATCATCCTCATCTTGTCCTGGACTGCATTCACAATACCCTAACAAGCTATCATCATCACTGGTGAATGCACGACTTGCCTTCTGTTTGGCAGTCACAATTGTTCTACAATCAGTCCACATGCCAGCAAAGGAATCATGTCAGATGAAAAAATACAAGGACAATGCTGTGTCATCATAACATTAACAAACTTTTGTCACAAATGGAAATTCACTCACCCTACTTAGGGCTTGTTTAATCAGATTCTCTGGGCAATAATTTGTTTCATTTGTGACAAGTTTCCCACAGAATGAAAGCATTATATCAGCAAAGGAGATAAGAAAAACAAAGTTATTGTCGGCATCAAGTAAAGGAATTCCCAGTATTTTTCAGACATGACAACACTCTTGCAGAAGGTAGTCTTGGGTACATAATAGAATCCACAATGGTGTTGTCATTTACTATAAAGCAGAAATTATTGTAAGCCAGCACCATACACAGCATTTAGTATTTTGGTTGGTTTTGTTTCCACAGCAGACAATGTTAATATAGTGATCTCTTCCTCACCCTAGCCTAACAAGCACCACTTCCCTTATAAGCTAGTAAAAATATAATGATCAGTGTGGGTGAACAAAGCCCTGGTCTCTCATTTTGTACACACAGCAGGACTGACAAAGCATGGTTCTGATTTCTCTTCAGGCTCGCGCCTGGGAAAGAATTCCCAATCACGCACTCTCTCTAGGCACCCAATTAGATTCCAAATACATTTGATCCCAATTCACTAATCCCAAGTGACGAACAGGGAAGGTTTAATTGTGGATGTGGATGTGCGGATCAAATATTTCCAGTGAGGTAAACAATGCAAGTGAGATGGAATCTACACTCTCTATGGCATTACTCGACCGGGAATAACAGTAAGGCAGGGTGAGTATGGTGAACTGGACAATTATGATATAATGTGTTGCATGAATGGAAAGAAGCTGAATGATGTAAATTTTCATTTTTTTATGAAGGTATCAAAGCATGGGCAAAAGTAGGTGGCTGTTTTGGTGAGTGATTGATATCAGTACTGGAGCGAGTAATATCACCACAGCCGTCCAACGTGTGTGAAAAATGTTAGGAATGGGGCTAAAACCTGCATCACAAAGTGAGTGATGGAACTGATAGTGAACAGTGATGAGGAAATTAATACAAAGGATATTGAGGTGTAACATGCAGCATAAACTGCTATAGAAAGTGTTACCTAATCTCCATTGCTGCTCTTAGTATGTTATTTATATATATCATATAATAATTGACAAAGTTTGCACAGATAACATAAAAAAGGATATTGAGGTGTAACATGTAGAATAAGATGTTATGGAAGAAGTGTTATCCCCATTGCTTTGGAAATTTCAGTCTCTCCCTTGTCCTCGAACAGCATCCTACTCTTGGGATCTTAGACTCTTCCCTTGGGCTCTATGACTTACTGTTGGCTTCACACTGCTAAGATATTTGGCACTGTGGGCACTGCACTGGTGAGATATTTGGCATTGTTGGCACTGTTGGCATTGCACTGGTGAGATATTTGGCACTGTTGGCATTGCAATGGTAAGATATTTGGCATTGTTGGCATTGCAATGGTAAGATATTTGGCATTGTTGGCATTGCAATGGTAAGATATTTGGAATTGTAATGGTGATATATTTGGCATTGTTGGCACTGCACTGGTGAGATATTTGGCACTGTGGGCACTGCACTGGTGAGATATTTGGCATTGGTGGCACTGCACTGGTATGATATTTGGCATTGGTGGCTTCACACTGGTAAGATATTTGGCATTGTTGGCATTGCACTGGTGAGATATTTGACACTGTTGGCATTGCAATGGTAAGATATTTGGCATTGTTGACATTGCAATGGTGATATATTTGGCATTGTTGGCACTGCACTGGTGATATATTTGACACTGTGAACACTGCACTGGTGAGATATTTGGCATTGTTGGCATTGCACTGGTGAGATATTTGGCATTGTTGGCATTGCACTGGTAAGATATTTGGCATTGTTGGCATTGCACTGGTGAGATATTTGGCATTGTTGGCACTGCTTTGGTGAGATATTTGACATTGTTGGCATTGCACTGGTGAGATATTTGGCATTGTTGGCATTGCACTGGTGAGATATTTGGCATTGTTGGCATTGCACTGGTAAGATATTTGGCATTGTTGGCATTGCACTGGTAAGATATTTGGCATTGTTGGCATTGCACTGGTGAGATATTTGGCATTGTTGGCATTGCACTGGTGAGATATTTGGCATTGTTGGCTTAACACTGGTAAGATATTTGGCACTGTTGGAATTGCACTGGTGAGATATTTGGCATTGTTTCCATTGCACTGGTGAGATATTTGCCGCTGCACTGTTGAGATGTTCGGCATTTTTGGCCTCACACTGGTGAGACAATGGATGTTAAGTTTGTATTCTACAGTAGGTAACATGGAAGGTTACATAGCACTTCTTCATCAGCAGTTTATTTTGTGTATTACACCTCGATATTCCATTATGTTGGAATGTACTAGGGAGGAAGGAAAGAATAATCCCCCAAGCTAAACCTCGATAGATCATATAGTCCTGCTAGAGTGACAGGACAGCGCCACCCCTCCCAGCAAGGCAGCTACCCGGGTAAGGTGCGAGCACTCAACCTCGCAGTCTAGAGTCGAGCGCTCTACCGGTTAGCTGCACTGCTCCCCGTGTACTAGGGAGGGAACCCACCATCCACTCACTTCATGTAACACTGCCTGTAGGTGACTTTAAACTGAGTGATAAATAGTTTGCTGTAAACCCATGACAACAAACTTCTATGCCA
>NW_027645048.1:0-4995 GCF_032717465.1 Coenobita brevimanus | reverse complement strand
GATGGTAACCATATAATCAGATGTTGCTTGGTGGTATAGCGGGTTAAGGCACGTCATTGATGGGCCCCATGAGAGTTTACATAATGCCATTGAGGCTGGCAGTAGTAGTATGTGAATGAGGCTGGTTATACTTTTGGGAATGGGTAGTGTAGCCATGGGCCTCTATGCTACTAATAAGGCAAAAAAAGGTGTGGGTGATAGATAAAAATGAAAGAAAATTAGCTAAATAAAATAAAGGCCATTTATATGAACTTCTAATAATTATTTACTAATGCAACCTGCTGTCTTCAGTCACATGGTGGGGAGGGATGCCTTCATGTGGTGGCACTGACATAAGAGTGACTCCTCTGCCTAGTTATACAGATATCCCTTAACTCCCTTCCTTTCCCTCTACAAGGGGATGATGAACTGCAAGATGAGGCCAACTTCAACCTGCAGTCCACTGGGATCACATGTAGATGAGCTTTGGGTTGCAACTACTACTACTACAAATAATAACTTGGCCTAGAATTGCCATCTCTCCACCTTGAATGCTGAGTTGTAACAATAGTTTAACAGTATGACATTATGCTAGTCACAAAGCAGTGCAGACTCCTCCTTTTCAGCTAACATGTGTAAGGATGGACTGGCATACTCTGTATGTCGCTACAATACTGGTACAGTAGTTGGTGTATTTTCATCTGATGGAACTGGACCACTGATAGTTTGAATACTATGTTATGGTTGTATGAAATTTGATAAGCTTTACTTGTGAAGTAGGAATGAATCTCCTTGGTTACTAGTCATTTTGTTTTCATCTGATGGAACTGGACCACTGACAGTTTGAACACTGTGTTATGGTTGTATGAAATTTGATAAGCTTTGCTTGTGAAGTAGGAATGAACTTCCTTGGTTACTAGTCATTTTGTTTTCATCTGATGGAACTGGACCACTGACAGTTTGAAAACTGTGTTATGGTTGTATGAAATGTTATAAGCTTTAGCTGTGAAGCAGCAATGAATCATCTTGGTCACTAACCATTTTGTTTTCATCTGATGAAACTCAGATGCTGATACAACTTGAATACAAAGGTGGCATGAAATGCAGTGAGCTTTAATTGTGAGGTAGGAAAGTCTCCGTGCTTACTATCACCAGTTTCTTTTCATCTGATGGAACTGGGCCAGTCACACAAGTAGATTAATAAGTTATGTTGCATGAAATTCAATGAGCTTTAATTGTGAGGTAGAACAGTCTCCTTCCTTACTATCACCAGTTTATTTTCATCTGATGGAACTGGGTCAGTCACACAAGTATATTAATAAGTTATGTAGCATGAAATGCTATGAGGTTTAGTTGTGAGGTACAGTGGGGCACCAATTTTCGCGCCTAATTGGGTCCAAAAATAATGCGCGAAAGTGGAATTAGCGAAAGTTGGGGCATTGTCTTTATGGTAAAAAGGCTAATTGGTTCCCGGTTATCCTAAAGTAACATCAGATTTTCATTTTCACTTGCAATACAGTACATCAAATCACTATTGTACATTGCATTGTGAGATACAAACAATAAAAACTGTACAGTACACATTATATGAGGAGAAACATACCACAGAGACCAGGTTGAGGTGTTTAATGGATGTTGGGGGTAAGTATCCGAGGCGCGTGGCGGGCTTATTTAGCCACGCCAGACGTATTGGCGCCACCTCTTGCTGCCTCGCTACCACTCTCTCTCTCTGCCTCCTCAGGGCCACGAGGCCCTTTCCCCACACTACCAGGTATAGTAGAGGCCATTGAACCGTGAGAATCCAACACAGTGGAGCTAGCACGCTCGTACACAATGGCGGGAATGGGTGGACAGAGTGTTGACATGACGTCATTCAAGATGGCGGTGGGTTGCGGGCGGGCGGTGCAAGAAATTCAAAGTTCAAAATATTGTCCCAAACCCAAAATTTGTGCGCGAAAATCGATTTTTTTCAAGCGAAAGTGGAAGTTAGGGAATATTTGGTGCATGCCGCGAAAGTGGATTCCGCGAATCCTGCTGTGGCGAAAGTTGGTGCACTACTGTAGAAATGATTCTTCTTGGTTACCATAGTAGATTTATGTTCATCTACCACAGCTATATTTATTCAGTGGTAAAATGAAAGCATAAGGAGTAAATATATTGCCTATATACTTGTATTATCCTATATATTGCACTGACAGTATATCACACAGTTATATATTCCCAATACATTGTACAGAAATGTATGACACTTAAAAAAAATATCATTGCCCTTCTTGTGCTTTACATTTTGATACAAGATGAGTTTTTAAATTCCTGACTTCCTATGTGTTTTGTTATAATACCCACACTCCATTTTGTTTAACCCCTTCAGTATGATTATTATTATTATTATTATTTTCTTTTGTTACTGTCAGCTACCGCCATACTCTTTTGTTCAGTTTGAGAGCTTTCCTGTAGTTAAAAATATAATCAAAGCTATATGTAAGATTTCTAGTTTGAAAAGTAATTTAATAATACTGTACAGTATTGTAGGTTGCAAGAACAGAGTTGAAAAAATATAACAGAGTGAAGGGGTTAAAGTACTACAACATGGCATTAGCCTGAAGTAAGAGTTATGAAACTGACATAAACAGAAAAGAAAGAGACATACAAACAGTTATATAAGAAACAAAGAATAAGAAACAGTTAAACAATGATATAAGAAATACAGTGGAACCTCGGTCCTCGAACGTCTCACATGTCGAACAAATCGGACCTCGACCAAAAAATTCAAGAAATTTTTGCTCCAGAGATCGACCAAAATATCAGACCTCGACCAACCTGAACGTAGCCAAACGAAGGGAAGCTGGCCGACCGACAGTCACGCGTCCACCTTTGTTGTTCGTCAACGTGGTCGTCCTGCTGTGCTTCACATTTTTCTTGATTCAGTGCAGTATTAGCCCCTAATAATGGCTCCAAAGAAAGCAAGTTCATCCAGTACGGCTACTGGCAGTGAAAAGAGGAAAGTAGTGCCGAAAATAATTGAAGAAGTGGAAAAATTATTGCTTATCTTCATCAATGAGAAACAGTTAGCAGGAGACAGTGTTAGTGAGTACATAATTTGTGAAAAGGCAAGAGAAATATAGGCACCTCGTAAAGGAAAGCACTGGTACCAGTGCTGAAACTTAAACAGGTAAGCATCTGGGGTCTTGGAATGGATTAAAATGATTTACATTATTTCTTATGGGGAAAATTAGTTCGGTCCTTGACCAATTTGGTCTTGGAACAGCCTTCCAGAACGGACTGTGTTCGAGGACCGAGGTTCTACTGTATACACATAAACAGAGATGTAAGAAACACACACACACACACACACACACACACACACACACACACACACACACATAAGGAAAAAACATTGTTTATTAAATTTCCGGGCAATGATACTTTCTGACTAACTGTACATAAAATAATAATGTGCAAAAATACCAGAGTTTAAGCTTAAAATATACCATACATTAATAATGGGTAGAGTAAATCTACAAAAATAATCAACATCAGCAAAATAATACTGTACCAATTTACCCTAAGGATTAAGATATACTTTACATCACCATCACTATTTCCCACATGTAGGTAAAGTGAGGTAGAGTAGAGAATGCCAGAAAGAAAAAATATAACAGAGGGAGTGGAAGAACTTGTCAACATGTCCAATGAAATGACATTCATTCCCCATTGCAGCCATTGGATTACTGGCTCTATCAGATAGGTACACCTGTCTGCATGTAGCTGCATATGTGCCTGTCACATTTACCCATTCTTTATTAGTTTTGTAACTAATAATGATCATACCTCCAGATGCTTTTTTTCAGCCTTGAGGAAGACATTGTATCAAAGGGCTTCATGGACGCTACATTTAACCTCTCCAGTTTGTAGAGCCTTTCCAAAGATGAGGAATATTTAAATATCTTTACTTTTCTGAATGAAAGTGTATTCCATATGGGGAGCTTTGTGGAGTAACTCTAAATGCATAATAATCAAAATGAAGAAATCAGAGGACAGAATATAGAATTTGAGACACATGGCACTTTTGAAGCTCCTCCATGGAACACATCATTTTTATACATTGCTCTGTGGAGGAACACTGAAGGCTTCAATGGTAAAATTAATAATTCATTGTGTAACCTCCATTTTCTAAGTTTATAGAGTTTGACAAATTCAGAGTTACTCCACACAGCTCAAATGTTGTATAAAGTACTGTTAATACCCTTCAGTCCATTAATGTATTTCTGATTTTATTATTGCTTTCTCAATCTAACTCCTCAAAGTTCAAAAAAATCTCTACAGCTAAATAAAATCTGAAGTATAAAGTACGTCATCGGATTCATGGGGTTAAAATCGCAGGAATAGACACACAAAATAAGCTACTGGAGAATATCTTATCCCCAACAATCCTAATGATATACAGGTTACCAGTCGGCTTGTGCGGGCCGATTACACTTGGTTCACAGACTACACACACATCCAAAGCCACAACAACACTACAATCACACTTACACGCACTTCTCACCCTACATACAATCTCTACCAGACAGCCTAAGCCACTTGGGTAGAAATACATTGGCTGTATCGTCCCTACTTCGGTCGGGATAGGCCGGTCCTGCAGTGGATACTCAAACGGCTGATGATGATGATGATGATACTCTTCCTAACTTCAAAATTATATACAGTAGTTTATAGCTCAGGAGAGAGTTCACAGCCTGAAAGGATTGAGGTGGTTTGGACATGTGGAGAGGATGGGGGATGATAATTGGGTGAAGAAGGTGAGAAGTGTTAATATTGGGGGTGGGGTTATGAGGGGTAGACCGAGAAAGACATGAGACGAGGTCATTAAGTGTGACCTTAGGGTTAAGGGACTGAACAGGGAGGCTGCAATGGATCATGCAGCGTGGAGAGCTGCCATTAGGTGACCAAGGCCGACACATGCAAGCAAGTTGGAGCCTTTAAAAACGAAAACGAAAACGATTAAATGTAGTC
>NW_027645047.1:0-31968 GCF_032717465.1 Coenobita brevimanus | reverse complement strand
AAATATATATTTATAATATATATATCTACATACTGTATACTGTATATATGTATACTGTATATATATATATATATATATATATATATATCAAGATTGAGGACAATGAAAAAAGAAGCAGGAGAGGAGTGTTGGTGGGACCTGAAGGAGATGGCAAGAGACAAATATTGGTGGAGAGTGTTCATTGAGGCCCTATGCATCCCGTGGAGTGCCACAGGAAATGATTGATATATATAAATATATATATATATATATAATATATATATATATAATATATATTTATTATTATATATATATATATATATATATATATATATATATATATATATATATATATACACATTATATATATACTGTATATATATATCTATCTATCTATCTATTGCCAGACGCCTCAGTCCCGTTTGGGGTGGCCACAAACAAATCGCCTCCAAGTCGCCCTGTCCCCCGCCATTTCACTCCCCTGCTCCCAACTCACACCCACCTCTCTCATATACCTCTTCACCCCATCCCTCCATCTCATCCTCGGCCTCCCCCTCCCTCTTTCCCCCTCCACCTTACTCACATACACTCTCTTCGTCAGTCTTTCACCCTCCATCCTCTCCACATGGCCAAACCACCTCAGTATGTTCCTCATAACGCTTCCTATCACATCCACATCAACACCACAACGCTCCTTTATATCCTCATTCGTCAGCCTGTCTCTCCATGTGACTCCACAGGCTCCTCTTAAATAACTCATTTCCACTGCTCTCACTCTTGACTTGTGTCCTTCCAACAACGTCCAAGCTTCACTTCCGTACGTTAGAGTTGGTATCACAATACTGTCATGTAGTAACTTTTTCACTTCCATGCTCACTTCCCTGTTTCTTATCACTGCTTTCAAAGAACCAGCAACCTTTCTTCCCTGCTGTACCCTTTCAAGCACTTCACCCTCCAAACCTCCATCCTTACTTATCACACTACCCAAGTACTTAAACGTACTCACATTTTCCAATTCCTCACCATCCAACCTCGCTGTACATTCACTGACTTCACCTCTCTCAAAGACCATCACTTTACTCTTCCCTACATTCACCTTTAGATTCCGTTTCTTACACACTCTCCCAAACTCATCCACCAAGCCTTGCAGCTCCCCTTCGTCTTCACTCAACAACACAGTATCATCTGCAAACAACAGCACAGGGAGTTTCCAAACACTATCCTCTCTCACCAGGGCCACTCCAACATCCACTACCCTACCTTGTACCTCTTTTATTACCCCATCCATGTACAGATTGAACAACCATGGAGACATGACACATCCCTGTTTCAAACCAACTTTCAAAGAGAAAAATTCACTTAGTTCACCATCCACATGCACTGCAGCCTTCGCACCATCGTACATACTCTTCACAGCATTCAACAACTTCCCATCTACTCCATATATTCTTAACACTTTCCACAATCCTAGTCTATCCACCCTGTCATATGCTTTCTCCAAATCCATGAAAGCCGCATACAACTTCTTTCCCTTCTCTAGAAACTTTTCCACTAAAGATCTGAGAATGAATATCTGATCTACACAACCTTTTCCCTTCCTAAAGCCTCCCTGTTCTTCTCCAACTAATTCCTCTGTTCTTTCTCTAACTCTGTCAATAAGTATCCTACCATACACTTTTCCTATTATACCAAGAAGACAAATGCCCCTATGATTACCACACACTTCTTTTTCCCCTTTTCCTTTGTACAAGGGAATAATTATACCTGACTTCCAATCCTCCGGGACTCTACCTTCCTCCCAGGCCAATCTGCACATCTTCCACATCCATTCTACTACTATCTCTCCCCCATGCTTCAGCATTTCACCACACACTCCATCAATTCCTGGGGCTTTCCCTGATTTAACTTTCTTCATTGCTTCCACAACTTCTATCCTACTGATTTCTTCCTGTCTTCTCACATCCCTCCTTCTCCCAGCCATTCCCCAGCCACTTATACTCGCATTACTTCCATCCTCTATGTTCAACAATTCCTTAAAGTGTTCTCTCCATCTGCTCACTTTTTCTCCCTTCTCCACTAGTAATCTACCATTTTTATCTTTCACTCCCCTGCTAACTTCACTTCCACCCTGTCTTACTCTTTTCACCTCTCTCCAGAACATTTTCTTACAGTCCCTCCACTTTACACTCAAATTCCTTCCAAATTCCTCATCCACTCTCTTCTTACTCTCTCTTACTAATCTTTTCACCTCTCTCTTTCTTTCTACATATAACTCTCTCTTCCGCCTCTCAACCTCTTCCACGCCCCTATTCCTCATCCATTCATTGTAAGCTTTCTTCTTTTGTGCCACAGCCTGTTTCACCTCTTCAGTCCACCACGCTGTTCCTTGCACCCCCCTCCGTCTTCTCTTCCTTCCACACACCACATCACATGCTGCACATATTTCTTCTGTAAATATTCTGCACACACCTTCCACGTCCCCCATCTGCTCCAATTCATATTTGCCCAATCGTTCCTCCACTTCTCTCTTATACTCTGCCTTTTTCTCATCCTCTTGTAACCTTTCCACTCTCCTTGCAACTACTCCTTCCTCTCGTCTTTCCCTTCTTCTGTTCCTCCATCTTACTTGGACTTTAATTCTGGCCACCACCAAGTAGTGGTCAGAAAGTCCATATATATAATATATATATATATATATATATATATATATATATATATATATACATATATATATATATATATATATATATATATATATATATATATATATATATATATATATATATATATATATATATATATATATATATATATATATATATATATTATATATATGTACATATATATATATATATATATATATGTACATATATATATATTATATATATGTACATATATATATATATATTATATATATTTATATATATATATATATATATATGTACATATATATATATTATACATATTTATGTACATATATATATATTCTACAATATATATGTACATATATATATATATTATACATATATATGTACATATATATATATATTATATATATGTACATATATATATTATATATATGTACATATATATATATATATATATATATATATATATATATATATATATATATATATATATATATATATATATTATATATATATGTGCATATATATATATATATATATATATATATATATATATATATGTACACACAGCAAAAAAACTATCGTTACAGGGGGGTTCGATGTGTTTCATACTGAACAACCTGGCTGTCTCGCTAGGGTTGGTAAGCCTGACAGTGGGTTAGTTGCCAAATAGGACGAGGTAGAAATATGCATGGGAGAAGCAATGGATATAGCTTATAATAAATATGCAACAAACACACGCAGGGATACCAATGGAGGAGGCTGTTATCAAAAACCTTCATTCGTGTGTCATTTTATATCGCGCAGAAGGTGTAACGATAGTTGTTTTGTGTGTACATACATATATTATATATATATGTCTATCTATCTATCTATAGGCCGACGCCCTAATCCCGCAAAGGGTGGCCACAGACAAAACGCCTCCAAGTCACTGTCACCCACCATTTGACTACACTCCCCCCAACTCACCCCCCCCCTCCCTCATATACCTCTCAACTCCATCCCTCCACCTCATCCTTGGTCTACCTCTCCCTCTCCCTCCCTCCACCTCACCTACATACACCCTCTTAGTCAGTCTTTCATTCTCCATTCTCTTCACATGTCCAAACCACCTCAGTGTATTTCTCCTAATCTTCTCAACCACATCCACATCTACCCCACAGCGTTCCTTCACTTCTTCATTCGTCAACCTGTCCCTCCACGTCACTCCACATGCTCCTCTCAGGTAACTCATTTCCAATGCTCGCACTCTTGACTTGTTCCCCTCTTGCAAAGTCCATGCCTCGCTTCCATACGTCAGGGTAGGGATCACAATACTATCATGCAGTGACTTCTTAACTTCCATACTCACCTCCCTATTTCTCATCACTGCTTTCAGTGTACCAACAACCTTCCTTCCCTGCTGTACCTTTTCACGCATTTCATCCCCCAAAGTTCCATCCTTACTCATCACACTACCCAAGTACTTGAATGCACTCACATTCTCCATATCCTCACCATCCAACCTCACTGCACAATCTGTGACTTCATTCCCCTCAAACACCATAACTTTACTTTTGTTTACATTAACTTTCGGATTCCTCCTCCTACACACTGTCCCAAATTCATTCACCAAACCTTGCAACTCCCATTCATCTTCACTCAACAGTACTGTATCATCAGCAAACAGCAACACCGGAAGCTTCCAGATCTCACCCTCATTCATTAGAGCCACCCCCACATCCACTGCCCTACCCTGCACCTCCTTTACAACCCCATCCATGTATATATTAAACAGCCATGGAGACATCACACAACCCTGTTTCAGTCCCACACTGAGATCAAAGAACTCACTCAGCTCACCATCCACTCGCACCGTAGCCCTAGCTCCCTCGTACATACTCTTCAAAGCACTCAACAATTTCCCCTCCACTCCATATATTCTTAATACCTTCCACATACCTTGCCTATCTATTCTGTCATAAGCTTTCTCCAAGTCCATGAAGGCAGCATACACGTTCCTTCCCTTCTCTAGATACTTCTCCACTAAACATCTTAGAACAAATATCTGATCTCCACACCCTTTTCCCTTCCTAAATCCCCCTTGTTCTTCTCCAACTAGCTCCTCTGTCATATGCCTAACCCTATCAATGAGTATTCTACCATATATTTTACCAGTCACACTAAGTAGGCAAATACCCCTATGGTTACCACATACTTCTCTCTCCCCTTTTCCTTTGTATAAAGGAACAATTATACCTGATTTCCAGTCCTCTGGAACCCTTCCCTCTTCCCAAGCCAATCTACACAACTTCCATATCCACTCCACAACAATCTCACCCCCATACCTAAGCATTTCACCACACACTCCATCAATTCCTGGGGCCTTTCCCAACTTAATCTTCTTCATCGCTTCCACTACTTCCGCCCTACTGATCTCTTCCTCCCTCCTCTCATCTCTTCTTCTCCCAGCCATTCCCCAACCACTTATACTCGCACTGCTCTCACTCTCTACATTCAACAAATCCTCAAAGTGCTCCTTCCATCTCCTCAGTTTCTCTCTCTTCTCCACCAACAATCTATTATTCCTATCTTTCACTCCCCTACTATTTCCCCTTTCACACTGCCTTACTTTCTTTACCTCCTTCCAAAACAATTTCTTACTCTCCCTCCATTTCACACTCAGATTCCTCCCAAACTCTTCATCCACTTTCTTTTTACTCTCCTTCACCAGTCTCTTAACCTCCCTTCCCCTGCTCACATATACCTCTCTCTTCTCTCTCTCATCTTCTCCTCTACCTCTACTCGCTAACCATTCACTATATGCCTTCTTCTTTTGTTCCACAGCTTGTTTCACCTCATCATTCCACCATGCTGTCCCTTGCACACCCTTGCATCTCCTCCTCACTCCACAAACCGTCTCACACGCTGCGCCTATCTCTTCCGTGAATATCTTACATATGTCTTCCACCCCTTCCATCTGCTCTAGCATATACCTTCCCAATCTTTCTTCCACTATGCTCTTATACTCTGTCATTTTCTCACTGTCTTGCAGCTTCTCCACTCTTCTCACAGGAGTTGCTTCCTCCTGTCTTCCCCTTCGTCTCCTCAACCACTTTCTTTGCAGCTCTATCTTGGCCATCACTAAGTGATGGTCCGAGACTCCATTCCCCCACCCTCTCCACACTCTTGCATCCAACACTTGTCTTCTCATTTGTTCATCCACACACACGTAGTCTATCATTGCCTTTCATTCAACAAGTTCACCATCCATCCTCCTCATTACTCTCCATGTATACCGGTGGATCAACTTATGCCGAAAGTAGGTGTTGGCTATTACCAACCCCTTACAAGCACAGATGTCCACCAAAGCACTTCCATTCCCATCTATGTCAGCTGGCACACCCCACTGACCAACCACCCCATCCGCTTGTACATTCCCAACTTTGCCATTCATGTCTCCAATCAACAGCACTCGCTCGCTCCTATCAAGCTTGTCCATACACGCTTCTACACTCACCCAAAACTCATCTATCACTCTTGCCACTCGATCCTCTGTCGAGGCATACACACATACAATCGCCCACGCTTGTATATCTACTTTCATCCTCACCCATACAATCCTTGCACCCACTGTTCCATACTCTCTTATATTCTCCTTGCACTTCTTGCTTATCATCAGACATACTCCCTCTCTTGCCCTCTCATTTTCATTGACTCCCGCACATATACCTAAACCATATTCCCATTCTCTCACCCTTTCACCATTCCATTTAGTTTCAGTCAATCCACATATATCCACTTTTGCATCCTCAAGCACCTGAACAATCTCTCTCTCTTTCACTTCATCATTCACTCCTCTCACATTCCACGTCCCCACCCTAAGAATGTCCTTTGTCCGTTCCTTAGTCGTCAACGTATGGTCCGTCCGGGTCCGAGGCGCTTTATTTGCTTTTTTAGTTAGTTCTTTTTAAGGGGTGGGGCACTAACCCACCACCAACCCTTTTAGTCGCCTCGTACAACAAGCAGGGATACTGGGGGAGTATTCTTGAAACCCCCCCTACCCCCAGGGTATATATATATATATATATATATATATACAGTAATCACTCTAATATCCGGACGCCCAATATCCGAACAGCCCCACTAACTGGACATAATCGTCCCGGGATCCAATATTCCCAAAATGGTCCGAAAACTGCAAAAAATTAAAAAAAAAAAAAAAATCCCACCCGTAATTTGAACTTGCCGCTCGTGGTGCGGGAAAGCATTGTTGTGGCGCGTCATTCCTCCGACGTCCGATAGAGCGCCGCTGCATCCTCCCCACTTTCCGCCTGTTTCTCGCCGCAAGTGCATGCTCGTCGTTATGGCCGCCCGCATGATTGCTTTTGTGGTGGTGCCTTACCTGCTGCAGGCACTCCTGCTGCTCTCGGGCCTCCTCTTAGTGTGTGCGATGATGGCCCCGCCACCTGAGAAAAGGAAGAGAGTGGTGTTGACTCTGGAGAAGAAACAAGAAATATTGGAGAAAGTAGATGCGGGGTGGTCTTCTTCCCACATCCTACACGAGTTCAACCTGGCCCGATCTACTTTGTTCGATATTAAGAGATCCCGAGACAAACTCATGCAGTACACGGCTGACTTCTAGTCGAGAAGCAAACGCAACGTGGAGAGGAAGGTGATGTTTACTCCCAAGTTTGCTGAAATCGACCGCTCCACATTGATTTGGCATCGACAGCAACGTGCTGCTGGTGTGATGGTACGTGGAACGGAGCTGAAGGCTGCTGCTGAGAAGTTCGCCAGGCTTCTCGATGCCCTAGACTTCAAGGCATCCGAGGGTTGGCTCTTTGCGTTCAAGTTATGGCATGGCCTTACCAACCGTAAAGCTCATGGCGAAGCTTTGGACGCTAACGAGGATGGAGTTGACGAGTTTCGGCACAAGGTGAAGGGCTTGATCGACAGGGAGGGCCTCACTCTCGGTCAAGTCTACAACGCAGACGAAACTGGTCTATTCTATTGCTCGCTGCCAATGAACACTCTAGCCGAGGAGACGGAGAAGCGTGTACCTGGCCTCAAGCTCTCCAAGGAACGGATATCTGCTTTGTGATGTGCCAATGCTAACGGCATGCACCGGCTTAAGCCCGTTGTTGTTGGCCATGCAAAGCAGCCTCGGTGTCTTTGTGGGGTGATGGATGTCCTTCCTGTCGTCTGGTACCATTCTTTGAAGGCATGGTTTACAGCCGTGATCTTCAAAGACTGGTTCCACCGCCACTTCGTCAAGGAGGTCATCAATTACCAGATGAAGACACTGGGAATCCCGCACGACCAGATAAAGGCCCTCCTCCTCGACAATGCACCTGCCCACCCGTGCAACAAGGACTTGGTGGATGAGAATGGCCGGATTAGGTGCATGTTTCTGCCACCTAATACGACTGCTCTCATCCAACCAATGGACCAAGGAGTGATCGTGGCAACAAAGCGCCTATACCGAAGGAAGTTCCTGGGCGAGGTGATGGTTGTTCTCGAGGACGAGGACGAGCACAGGGAGGGACGGGACACACAAGGCCAGCGGACTTTGGAAAACCTTCGCCGCTACAACATCAGGTCTGTGCTGTACAACTGGGCTAGTGCATGGAAGGAAGTCCCTGTGAAGACTCTGGAAAATGGTTGGTCTCGTCTGCTTCTCGGAACGGATGTGGAGTACGATTTTCTAGGGTTTGACGTGGATGACTTCCATGCATGGCTACGTACGCACGGTGACGATGTTGATGTGGACGATCTTCGTGAGTGGTTGGATGACGACGAGGGCGATCCTGGGTATCAAATATTGTCTGATATCGAGATCGCGTCTTCAGTTGCAGGTGTCAGTACCGAGCTTGAAGATTCTGACGAGGAAGGTGACGATCATGCGGACTCCTCTCAGCAGGATACTACTCCAGCCATCCCCAAGCTGAGCGCACTCCGGGAACATCTAGAGTTCGTCCTAGACTACCTGGAACACCCGGACTGCAACAGGGAGATGGGGCCCTTGGGACTTGTGAAGGAAGTGCGTGCTTTCAGGCAGCGCATCATCAATCGTCAGAATCGTCGGTCATTGCCTCAATCAACCACTGACAGTTTTTTCAGGACCGTGACCCCTGCTGTGCCCAGCCCTGGCTCCACTCCGTTGCCTCCCCAAGACAGGCCCTCATGCTCCAAGCCACAGCCCAGCACATCAGCCACGGTGGAGTCACCGCTCGACGTGAGTTTGCGGCTGTCTTCAGAGTCATCTGCAGTGGGTATGCCATCACCACGACCCAGCGACGCACCCCTAGGTCACCTGCCAGTGATACTCTCGGACTCTGACAGTGAATAAATAGCAAAAACTTCTCCACTAGACCACACGGGAATTTACAGTGTTGTGCAGTGAAAAAAACAGAGTGTTGTGTTAAGGATTTACAGTTGTGAGAGAAAAGACTAATTTGGAACAAAATTTAACGTAAATAGACTTGTTTGTTTTTGCTTTAGAAAATTATTAGAAGAATGGGAAAAGTTAAAGTGCAGAGTGCAACACTTAAAGTTACAATGGAGCATTAGTTAGACAAGAGTGCGCACTGTGAAGAGAACGGACTTCTGTGTGCGACTGACTAAGTTCAATGCAAGACTTCATGAACAGTGTACTGGAAGTACTTCAGGAAATCCTTCTTACTGTCAGAGTCCGAGAGGAGGCGGTTATTCATCGAGGTGGCCATGGACTTGCTGTAAGTAGGCAGAATGTTCCATACTGTACTTTTTTCCATACTATACTTACCTCATTTCACTCTTTAATGTCCTTTATTGGTGTGAACAGGGTGTTAGGAGCTATGCATGTGAGTAGGAAGGTGTTTTTCTGAGTTAGGCTAGGTTAGGGTCCATAAATACCAGTCCAGGCACCAGTCACCAGAATGTTTAATATGTATGAACCTACTTCTAAACCTTCATTTTATGCTTCTTTTGCATTTATTTCAGTCATTTATGTGCCTTATTGGTGTGATTTGGGTCTTAAATAGGTGCTATGCTTGTCCAGAGGGAGTTGTATAGGTGTTTCTCTGAGTTAGGGTCCATAAGTACAAGTCCATAAGCTGGGGTCCAATATCCGGACAAGACCACTATCCGGACCTGCCTATGGCTCTATTACGTCGGATATTGGAATGATTACTGTACATATATATATATGTTCCGTACATATATATCTATCTATCCATCTATTGCCAGACGCCTCAATCCCGTTTGGGGTGGCCACAAACAAATCGCCTCCAAGTCGCCCTGTCCCCCGCCATTTCACTGCCCTGCTCCCAACTCAACCCCCTTCTCTCATATACCTCTCCACCCCATCCCTCCATCTCATCCTCGGCCTCCCCCTCCCTCTTCACCCCTCCGCCTCACTCACATACACTCTCTTCATCAGTCTTTCACCCTCCATCCTCTCCACATGGCCAAACCACCTCAGTGTGTTCCTCATAACGCTTCCTGTCACATACACATCCACACCACAACGCTCCTTTATATCTTCATTCGTCAGCCTGTCTCTCCACGTGACTCCACAGGCTCCTCTTAAATAACTCATTTCCACTGCTCTCACTCTTGACTTGTGTCCTTCCAACAATGTCCAAGCTTCACTTCCGTACGTTAGAGTTGGTATCACAATACTGTCATGTAGTAACTTTTTCACTTCCATGCTCACTTCCCTGTTTCTTATCAATGCTTTCAAGGAACCAGCAACCTTTCTTCCCTGCTGTACCCTTTCAAGCACTTCACCCTCCAAACCTCCATCCTTACTCATCACACTACCCAAATACTTAAACGTACTCACATTTTCCAATTCCTCACCATCCAACCTCGCTGTACATTCACTAACTTCACCTCTCTCAAAGACCATCACTTTACTCTTCCCTACATTCACCTTTAGGTTCCGTTTCTTACACACTCTCTCAAACTCATCCACAAAGCCTTGCAGCTCTCCTTCGTCTTCACTCAACAACACAGTATCATCTGCAAACAACAGTACAGGGAGTTTCCAAACACTATCCTCTCTCACCAGGGCCACTCCAACATCCACTACCCTACCTTGTACCTCTTTTATTACCCCATCCATGTACAGATTGAACAACCATGGAGACATGACACATCCCTGTTTCAAACCAACTTTCAAAGAGAAAAATTCACTTAGTTCACCATCCACACGCACTGCAGCCTTTGCACCATCGTACATACTCTTCACAGCATTCAACAACATCCCATCTACTCCATATATTCTTAACACTTTCCACAATCCTTGTCTATCCACCCTGTCATATGCTTTCTCCAAATCCATGAAAGCTGCATACAACTTCTTTCCCTTCTCTAGAAACTTTTCCACTAAAGATCTAAGAATGAATATCTGATCTACACAACCTCTTCCCTTCCTAAAGCCTCCCTGTTCTTCTCCAACTAATTTCTCTGTTCTTTCTCTAACTCTGTCTATAAGTATCCTACCATACACTTTTCCTATTATACTAAGAAGACAAATGCCCCTATGATTACCACACACTTCTTTTTCCCCTTTTCCTTTGTACAAGGGAATAATTATACCTGACTTCCAATCCTCCGGGACTCTACCTTCCTCCCAGGCCAATCTGCACATCTTCCACATCCATTCTACTACTATCTCTCCCCCATGCTTCAGCATTTCACCACACACTCCATCAATTCCTGGGGCTTTCCCCGATTTAACTTTCTTCATTGCTTCCACAACTTCTATCCTACTAATTTCTTTCTGTCTTCTCACCTCCCTCCTTCTCCCAGCCATTCCCCAGCCACTTATACTCGCATTACTTCCATCCTCTATGTTCAACAATTCCTTAAAGTGTTCTCTCCATCTGCTCACTTTTTCTCCCTTCTCCACTAGTAATCTACCATTTTTATCTTTCACTCCCCTGATAACTTCACTTCCACCCTGTCTTACTCTTTTCACTTCTCTCCAGAACATTTTCTTACAGTCCCTCCACTTTACACTCAAATTCCTTCCAAATTCCTCATCCACTCTCTTCTTACTCTCTCTTACTAATCTTTTCACCTCTCTCTTTCTTTCTACATATAACTCTCTCTTCCGCCTCTCAACTTCTTCCACACCCCTATTTCTCATCCATTCATTGTATGCTTTCTTCTTTTGTGCCACAGCCTGTTTCACCTCTTCAGTCCACCACGCTGTTCCTTGCACCCCCTTCCGTCTTCTCTTCCTTCCACACACCACATCACATGCTGCACATATTTCTTCTGTAAATATCTTACACACACCTTCCACGTCTCCCATCTGCCCCAATTCATATTTGCCCAACCGTTCCTCCACTTCTCTCTTATACTCTGCCTTTTTCTCATCCTCTTGTAACCTCTCCACTCTCCTTGCAACTACTCCTTCCTCTCATCTTATCCTTCTTCTATTCCTCCATCTTACTTGCATCCTAATTCTGGCCACCACCAAGTAGTGGTCAGAAAGTCCACTCCCCCAACCTCTATACACTCTTGCATCCTTTACACATCTTCGCATCCTTTCATCACACACACATAATCAATCATTGCCTTCCTTTCATTCAGTTCACCACCCACCCTTCTCATCACTCGCCATGTATACCTGTGGATCATTTTATGCCTGAAGAGGGTATTGGCTATCACCAACCCCCTCCCAGCACAAATGTCCACTAACGCACTCCCATTCTCATCTATCTCAGCAGGCACACCCCACTCACCAACTATTCCATCCATCTTCACATTACCAACTTTACCATTCATATCACCAATCAAAAACACTCTCTCATTCCTTCCAAACTTTTCCATGCACACTTCCACATTTGTCCAGAACTCTTCTCTCACTCTTCTAGCACGATCTTGCGTTGGCGCATACACACACACAATCGCCCACATTTGTATTCCAACTTTCAACTTTACCCACACAATCCTTGACCCAACTGATCCATACTGTCTTATGCTCTTCTTCCATCTTTTACTCACAACTATACATACTCCTTCCTTTGCCCTCTCATTCTCATCTACTCCTGCACATATACCCCATCCATACTCCTATTCTCTCACACTTTCTCCTCTCCATTTTGTTTCAGTTATTCCACATACATTCACTTTCGCACCCTCAAGCACCTGGACAATCTCTCTCTCTTTCACCTCATCATTCGCTCCCCTTACATTCCATGTACTCATTACCAAGTCCTTTGTCCGGTCCTGAGTCGTCATCGTTTGGTCAGTCCTTGTCCGAGGCTTCTTGTTTATTTTTTTAGTTAGTTGTTTTCCGGGGAGGGGCACTAACCCTCCGCCAACCCTTTTAGTCGCCTTTTACGACAAGCAGGGATACTGGGGGAGTATTCTTGAAAACCCCCCTACCCCCAGGGGTACATATATATATATATATATATATATATATATATATTATATATATATGTATATATATAATAAATATATTATATATATATATAATATATACTGTATATATATATATATATATATATATATATATATATATATATATATATATATATTATATATATATGTATATATATAATAAATATATTATATATATATAATAAACATATTATATATATATATATATATATATATATATATATATATATTGTGGTAGGTGGGGGCGCTCACCATCCACTCACTCGATGTAGTGCTGCTCTCGGGTGTCTGCCCTATCCTCTCCATCCTTCTTTTCTTCCATTCTCTTCTGTCTTTCTTTCCTTCATTCTTTCCTTGTCCTTCTGCCTACGGGTGACTTTACACTCCCTCTTCTGTCTTTCTTTCCTTCATTCTTTCCACTTCCTTCAGCCTGTGGGTGACTCTACACTGAGTGACAAGCCAAATGGTTTCCTGTGCACCAGGAAACCATTTACTACGCTGGGTGGTAACTATTTAACCAAATTTTGGCGCCTGGTGGTTCAGTGGGTAATTACTGCGCTCCAATCAGATTGAGCCAGTGAAGGTTTATATCCAAGGGATGGTTGGGGTTAATTGCTCATGTAATGCCACTCGGGGATGAGTGAGGTTGGTCACTCTCATCTTAAATGTCGGGACCAACTGCCTAGCCCCGGGCTCCTATGCTCCTCATGGGGCAATGTAGGATTGGGTATATTATATATATATATATATATATATATATATATATATATATATATATATATATATAGCTACAAAACATTATAATCTTAAGATATACAACTTTGTTGATGATTCATAGTTATTTAATGAAGGCTTAAGTTTGTGAATGTACAAAGACTCCAAAATTTGCAGTTCCATTCTGTCATTACTACTATGTAAAATACTGAAAGTATCCATATCACAAGTATGGTCCATATCGAAACAGTGGTTCCTAATCTCTGACAAAGTTGGGTTAGACAGTGGCAAAGATGTTCCATGAGACAAGCCTCTGTGCTCAAACACACGAATTTTGAGGTTCCGAATTGAACTCCCAATATATCTAGCTGCACAGCTAGAACAGGCATATAAATATACTATGTTTGAGCACAGTGGCTTTGGGATATTATCTTTACATCAAAAAAATGAACCTACAGTAAAAGGATTTACAAATACAAATCTGAATGAGATTTGAGGATAGACACACTTGAGTATTTTCAAAAGCTAGTTCCTAATATTATAACTGACATGACCATAAAAGGGAAACTTAATATAATGAATGTCCTTAGTTGCAATTGCTGCTTTCCTAGAACCACATAGTTTCTGGTTTAAAAAATCTTTTACCATCCTAGGAAATAACATAGTAGGGTAATTATTATTGAAGAATTTACTCAGGAAATCAATTTCATCATGAAAAGATGTCCAATTTAAACTAAGTGCATAGCATCTATAAAGTAAAGTTCGTACTGAATTCAGCTTATATATGTTAGGTACAAATTATAAGAAATTCAGACCCAAACCAGTGAATGATTCCTTCCTGTAAACAGAAGTACCTAAGTAACTACCACAATTGGTTAGCTGAATATCTAAGAAAGAGAGCAAGTCATTATTCTCAGTTTCAACAGTGAACTTCATATTAGAATGCTTGGAATTCAGGTAGTCTAGAAACTTTTATCGTAGGTATGTTGACGATTGTTTTTTTATTGTTCAAAGAATCTGATCATGTTGTAAAGTTTCTAGACTACCTGAATTCCAAGCATTCTAATATGAAGTTCACTGCTGAAATTGAGAATAATGACTTGCTCTCTTTCTTAGATATTCAGCTAACCAATTGTGGTAGTTACTTAGGTACTTCTGTTTACAGGAAGGAACCATTCACTGGTTTGGGTCTGAATTTCTTATCATTTGTACCTAACATATATAAGCTGAATTCAGTACGGACTTTACTTCATAGATGCTATGAACTTTGTTTATTTATTTTATTTTTTTTTATTTTTTTGACATCTTTTCATGATGAAATTGATTTCCTGAGTAAATTCTTCAATAATAATTACCCCACTATGTTATTTCTTAGGATGGTAAAAGATTTTTTAAACTAGACACTATGTGGTTCTAGGAAGGCAGCAACTGCAGCTAAGGACATACATTACATTAAGTTTCCCTTTTATGGTCATGTCAGTTATAATATTAGGAACCAGCTTTTGAAAATACTCAAGTGTGTCTATCCTCAAATCTCATTCAGATTTGTATTTGTAAATCCTTTTACTGTAGGTTCGTTTTTTCGATGTAAAGATAATATCCCAAAGCCACTGTGCTCAAACATAGTATATTTATATGCCTGTTCTAGCTGTGCAGCTAGATATATTGGGAGTTCAATTCGGAACCTCAAAATTTGTGTGTGTGAGCACAAAGGCTTGTCTCATGGAACATCTTTGCCACTGTCTAACCCAACTTTGTCAGAGATTAGGAACCACTGTTTCGATATGGGCCATACTTGTAATATGGATAATTTCAGTATTTTACATAGTAGTAATGACAGAATGGAACTGCGAATTTTGGAGTCTTTGTACATTCACAAACTTAAGCCTTCATTAAATAATTATGAATCATCAACAAAGTTATATATATATATATATATATATATATATATATATGCCTTCGTCTCTAGCTTCCTTTCTGGTCGTTCCATAGCTGCTGTGGTAGGCAGCCACTATTCTTCTCCAAGAGCTATCAACAATGGTGTTCCTCAGGGCTCTGTCCTATCACCAACCCCTCTTCCTTCTATTCGTCAGTGACCTTATAAGCTGTACCTCTAACACTGTCCACTCATGTGCTGATGACCCCACTCTTCACCTTTCCACTCGCTTCCCGGAGCGTCCATCTCAGCAGTTGCTTCAACAAACAAGGGATGAGGCAATGGCACACCTAATATTTGACTTGGCTTATATCCCGAGTCTGGTAAAAGTAATCTTGTTGATTTTAATGCATCAAAACTCAGTTCTTACATTTTTCGACTCGACAAAATTTCTCGCAGGAGTATCCTCTAGTTTTTAACAATATCCAACCCAATCCTGCATCATCTTTTAACATACTTGGGGTTTCATTCTCATGGGATTTATCTTGGTAAGATCATATTACCTCTTATAAAATCCGCTTCCAAGTGATTAGGTGTGCTAAGCCTATTACGTGCCTTCTAAACCCCTGAACAGTTGTTGACTTTATACACGGGTTTTATTCGCCCGTGTAGATTACAACTCTCATGTGTGGGGAGGCTCCCCACATACAGCTCTTCTCCAAAAGGTGGAGTCAAAGGCTTTTCGTCTCATTAACTCTCCTCCCCTTGCTGGCTTTCTTCAACCTCTGTCTCTTCGCTGCACTGTTGCATCTTTATCTCTTTTCGATCCCTATTCAATGGTCAGTGCTCCTCTGAATTGTCTACTTGCATCCCTCCACCACTACGGTGGGTGTAGCACCCGTCTAGCAACAAACTCTCATCCCTCTTCTGTCCAGCTCTCTAATGCAAGAGTTAAATATTACTCCCAGGCCTTCATGTATGCAACAGGTCAATTCTGAAACTGTCTCTCTGTCTGTATTTCCTACTGCCTATGATCTCCAGGCTTTTAAACGCAGTGTGTCCAACCTCCCGAATTTTTCCCTAACTGACCACAAAAATCACGTACCACATGTTGAAGATAGAATTTGCTCATAATAGTACCATACAGTGGTTACAAACTATTTTTTTTTTTTTTTTTAATAGTGGACTGTGTATAGCCAGTTGTTAGCTCATGGAACTGGGCCTGTCACACAACTTGAATACAAAATTGTGGTTGGGTGAATTTTGATGGGCCTTCCTTATGAGATAGGAATGGATCTTCTTGGTTACAAGTCAAATCAATTGTCCAATCCGACTACACTTGGTCATCAGCTACTCTGGAAAGGGGTGTAGAATCTTTGTTAAGTGATAATAAGTTGAATTCAGTCATTCATATTAACTCATTATAGCAAAGGATCCATGCCAGAATTAGAGCAAATACTGTACAATGTACTTCCAGGTGAAATAATGCACTTCTTTGCATCCTCCGATTTAAAAATGCGGCAGATATTTTACTGAGCAGCTGCCAGTGGAGGTGGTAGATTACACATGTGAAATATTGTGTTAGTGTGGAACTTTAAAAAAAAAATCTCAAAAGGCAGATGTAATATATTTGATAAGTAAATTTCTTCTTATCGACAAAGGATGCGAAGTCTGTAAATACACTGAAAATGTCTTCCAGTATGAAAATCTATAGATTAAGCCTCTGTATCAAACCAAATCTGACAATCTGAAAATAGTAACAAACTCCGTAGATTTAAAGATAAGTCTGTAGAAGTGGCAACACTGCCACTGGGTTACTCAAGTCAGCAGGGACGAATCAGTATGATGTATTCCTAATTTTTTTTTTTTTTGTAAGAGAATGAATGGAAAGGAAAAACAAAGGAAATAAAATAAAACAAGTCCATGTGCCTAAAGGCATCCTACATTCGTAAAATATTTATAACAACTGGATTTAAATAAATGTGGATTAAATGTTTGTGGGAAGCAACTCCCACGAAGTGAATTCCAGAGGGTAGTAGTTTGGGGGATAAATGAATTTTGATAAGCAGATGTTCTGCATTGTGAGGGAGAGAGTGAGTCATGGGCGCTCCCAGCTGCTCAAGCATTCTGGGAGAAAATATGAAGGGGAGACACAATTGAAGCATGTTCGTTGGAGCATTTACAGTAAAAATATCAGTAAAATAATGCTAAAGATGCAACATCTCCACGTACTGATAATGGAGGAAGGTCCTGCGTAAAGGCAGGATTACTGATTTATCTAATGGCTTTATTCTGAATTTCGTCCAACTGCCTCAATCCAACCTTTCCACAACCACTCCACAGAGGCGAAAAGCATTCGATCTATGAATGCACATGACTTTTATATATTGTGGCCAACTGTTCATTAGTGAAAAATTCACAAACTCTGTACTGAAATCGCAATTTTTTAGAAGCATTTTTAGCAAGGGATTTAACATAAGCTGTCCAGCTAAGGTTGGTGTTTAGTGACACCTAGGATATCAACTGTAGTGGATATAGGAATACTGACATCATTTAAAATTATGTGGAAGTCTAAGGAAGTCTTTCTGTCAGAGAAATTACTTTATTTAGTTTTCTGAGCATTAAAAGAGACCAGATTTGTTTGTCCCCATTGGTTAATTTTAGAAAGACCCTGGTTTAGAGAAATTGTTGTGTTTATTTGGTAATTTATAATATCCAATTGTGTAAAGGAGGTACTAAATGTGAAAGAACTACGAAGTGTTGAGTCATCAGCATAAGAGTGTATTGGGTTGTGAGTGACAGATAGGTCATTTATATGAATGAGAAAGAGGGTTGGAGTGACAGATAGGTCATTTATATGAATGAGAAAGAGGGTTGGGGCCAAAACTGATCCTTGAGGTACACCAGCATTTATGGAATGAAATTGGGAATAAGTTCCAACTACCATGACCCGTATTTTTCTATTATGAAGGTAAGAAGAAACCAGTGATGCAAGGCCATAGTGTGACATCTTAAGACAATATGGCCTGGTGCCATACTCTGTCAAACACTTTTGAAATGCCAAGTACTATTGCGTGTGTTTCACCATGTTGGTCTATTGTTTCGTTAATCTGATGGGTAAGATGGCAAAGAATGTCTACAGTTGAACGTTCTTATCTAAATCCATACTGCCGATCATTGATTAATTTATTAATTTCTAGGTGCTTGCCTGTGTGTTTGTTTAGTAGTGTCTCAAAAACTATACCGAGAAGAGAAGTTATAGCAATTGGTTTAGAGTTTGATGGATCAGAAGTGGCCCCCTTTTTAGGAACAGGATGGGTATTTGCTTCTTTCCAAGAGGCTGGAAAACCTGAGGTACAGAAGCATAAGTGGAAAAATTTTGCCTATGCAGGAGCCAACGCTGGGGAGCAATTTCTACGTATTACTGAAGGAATTTCATCTGGACCAGTAGCTTTGTCTATTAAGATATTCTGTAATACAGCTTGTATCTTGTGTGCTTTTTGAAAGGAGGTATTTGAGGAGAATCAAAATCAAGTACAGGAATATTGTGATTTTCCGTATTCAGGGTTGAGTTTGTTGAAAAAATAGCAACAAGAAGGTTGGCTTTTCCACATGGTTCACTTACAAGATTTCCACTGGGGGACTGTAACGGTGGAATGGATGAGGTGATAGTTAAGTTAGATTTGAATGAATTAAGGGTGGACCAGAATATTCTGTTATCATTTGGGTTGTTTAGTAGTTTGTTAGCTTGTGTATGAAGAAAGTTTGATATAGAAAGATTGATAATAGTTTTGGCATGGTTTCTGATATTTCTATAATAGTTAAAGGCTTCTTTAGTTTTGGTCCTTGTATATGTGTTATAGGCTATTGTTTTATGTTCGGTTACTCTAGCACATTTGTGATCAAACTAGTTAGATGAATTACATCTTCTTCTGTAACTACGATGGGGAATGAATGTTTCCATGCCGACTTTAATGAAATCCTGTATGTGGGCCAATGTGGAATTTGCATCTTGAGAAAAAGGAGGTCCAAGGAACATCCATGAAAAAATTTTGGAGACCCTCCCAGTCTGCCCTGTTGTAGTGGCATTTAGTCACCACGACAGGTTCAGAGCAGGAGGGTGTGGTAGGTGTTGAACCGGTGGCTTGTATCAGACACTGATCCGAGGATCCGAGGGGGGGCTCTACTTCGACATTATAATTATCTGAACTAGCTGTAGGAAACAAGTCCAATAGATGGGGATTTTGACTGGGGTTGTCTGGTACACTGGTAGGATGACTGACTAACTGGGTGAGATTAAATGAGTCTCCAAATAGCTCACATTCAAGACCAGAGTCATAAGTTCTGGCTGAATAAGCGAGCCATTCAACATTAAGGACATCGAAATCACCCAGAATAGTAATTTCTGAAGCAGTATTATGTAGAGGACACAGCTGTGAAGACAGTCAAAGAAACCGGGCTCTGGAGGGGCATTAGAGGAATGATAAACACAACAGGAATACTTAATTTTACCAAAAGAATGTAATTGGTAGATGGCATAGTTGAAATAAGATCAATTAAATTTAGTAATCTCCTCCAGGGTAATTTCTGATTTAGCAAGGCAAAATACTCCTCCTTTGGGTCTGAAATTTTGAATCAAGATATAACCAAGAAAATTAAATCTAGCTAAATCAGAGGTGGAGCTTACTTGAGTCACTGTCAAAAATAGCAGATCTGGGGATTCAAACTGGAGGAAATTATGAAAAGAGCTGATACTGATGTGAAGTCCCCTAATACTGCAGAAGAAAATTTTACCGCACTGACGAGCAGCTTTGGGGCGCCGCAACGATGAAGGTGGCACAGTCGCTTGATGACGACCGGGAGGGCCCTGTGCAGACGACCAAGCCCTGCTGGTGGTGGTCATCCAAGAAACCACCGCACTAACTGCCAGTACTGCAGCAGCCATGGTTCCTTTTATGGGGGCGAGGAAGCAGGGATGTGTTGTGGAATGCATACAATACGTAATGACAAGATCGGTGTTTTATGGAGAGAGGATAGCTGGTTTAAGGCAATGTGATATAATGTGGATGTGTGCGTTGTGTAATGAGGGCAGCCTGATGCCCTCTGATGTGTGAGGCAGAAAGATGTGTAACCAACTACCATGGCCTAGGAGAGAAAATAGAATCCTGGCTATCCCGTTATCTTGGCGGTAGTACTTCCCTGGGCAGGGCTGCCTACCCCTACTACTCACAAAGTGGGCTGGCAGTCCTTCCTCCTACTTGGTATCAAGTCACTGGGTTATTCAAGTCAGCAGGGACAAAGTAGTGTGATGTGTCCCTAAGGAAACGGGTCAGCAAGCAAACAGTCCTTCCTCCTACTTGGTATGTTTCACACCAGTCTGGGATTCAAGAATTCATCTGAGAGTAACCATGGTGTCTTGGAGACCCAACATCACGGAGTCTTACACCAGGGAGATGACACAGGAAGTTGTAACTCAGCCAGTTACCCACATGGGCAATGAGAGGGACGGACAAGAAAGACATGGAGAACCTACAACTGGCATCCATATTCCCAGCAGACAGTCTCGGAAAAATGATGCCAAACGCAAACCACAAACTCATATACAACAAGCAACACTAATATCTATATGGGTATGATGCAAGAACAACATGGTGGTAAAAACATATGAAAAGCCACTAGAAAATACAAATAAACCACAAAGGAAAAGAAATCACTGAAGGGACGACCAACAAAAATAAATAAGGAAGCATATTACATAAGTTGCATCAGTGAAGGCAAGTAGTCAATCCTCAAAAGAACAAAAAAAAGGGGATTCAATTTGAAAGGCTGATCAAAGTAAATTCTGAAATGTCAGGCATGTCCTAACACAAGAAAATTTAACAAACTCACTTAACAATGGTTCTGAAAAAACAAATTGAAAAATCAAAAACAAAGCAAAGGCACTGGGACTAGATGACAACACAAAGATAAATGAACAATGCTATGCACCTACAGTTTATGGCTGTGTTGGAATGCACAAAACCATCCCTGAGAAAGTTAATGGGAAGAAAGTATATGTCCTGCCAATGATTTTCCATCGAAAATTCTCTCCCCTGCTGAATGATTTAAAGGAAGCTTACCAAATTCTAGGTTGTGCTTTGGTAGTATATGGCACTACTCCCTGTGTGCCTATAAATAAAGGTTTTATTAGGTTTTACTCTAAAACCTGCCAATTTCACGCAATCCTTTTTCTGCTTACGACATTTCCCACTCTAAAACTGAACACCAGAAACACAAGCAGAATGAATGGAGGAAGGAAAAACAAAGGAAATAAAATAAAACAAGTCCATGTGCCTAAAGGCATCCTACATTCGTAAAATATTTATAACAACTGGATTTAAATAAATGTGGATTAAATGTTTGTGGGAAGCAACTCCCACGAAGTGAATTCCAGAGGGCAGTAGTTTGGGGGATAAATGAATTTTGATAAGCAGATGTTCTGCATTGCGAGGGAGAGAGTGTGAGTCATGGGCGCTCCCAGCTGCTCAAGCATTCTGGGAGAAAATATAAAGGGGAGACACAATTGAAGCATGTTCGTTGGAGCATTTACAGTAAAAATATCAGTAAAATAATGCTAAAGATGCAACATCTCCACGTACTGATAATGGAGGAAGGTCCTGCGTAAAGGCAGGATTACTGATTTATCTAATGGCTTTATTCTGAATTTCGTCCAACTGCCTCAATCCAACCTTTCCACAACCACTCCACAGAGGCGAAAAGCATTCGATCTATGAATGCACATGACTTATATATTGTGGCCAACTGTTCATTAGTGAAAAATTCACAAACTCTGTACTGAAATCCCAATTTTTTAGAAGCATTTTTAGCAAGGGATTTAACATAAGCTGTCCAGCTTAGGTTGGTGTTTAGTGACACCTAGGATATCAACTGTAGTGGATATAGGAATACTGACATCATTTAAAATTATGTGGAAGTCTGAGGAAGTCTTTCTGTCGGAGAAATTACTTTATTTAGTTTTCTGAGCATTAACCCCTTAACCGCGGGGCGTCACTTTCGTGACGCTTGGGAGCAAGGGATCATACCGCGGGGCGTCGCTTTTGTGATTCTGTGTTATTTTGAATTCACCCGGGCTTCCAAGAGGGGGCTTGTATCATCTATCAGTACTGCCAATGTCCAACACTAGTCAGCACTCCTAATCTCATCTGTACTCCCATCCATTGTTGACAATTTAGCCATTTCTCCCCGTTCTTGACTCCCCTCCCTACCCCCCCTCCATTACCCTATCCTCTCGCCTGCCCGGCCGTGCTACGCTAAGTAAATCTTCCCTGGAATTTTTCACTGATTTCATCCATTGAAATAAGCCCTATGTCCTATTCTTATACCAAATAATATATGCAAGAAAGAAATAAGGTAAGTGAGAGTGCCAAACACCTGAAATTGGCTAATTATCACCTGACAACACCTCACGTGCACTCGTTCGCTAATTTTCGCTGTTTTTTTCCCCTTGAAATATGCCCTATAATCTATTTTCATAATAAATATACATGTAAGGAGGGAAGGGAGAAGCCTAAGTGATATTTACATTCACCTGGAACTACCAAATTTATAATGTATTGTCTAGATTTCCTGCCAATCATATCAGTGCTAGACTTAGCTGTTTCAAGAAGTAATATTGGTAACCCTGAATAACCCCTAGCAGGCCTCCACGCTAGCCCTCCGTTATCAGGTTACTCTCAACTTCCGAAGTGAGAGTACGTATGTTTCTTCTTGCTGACTTCAAGGCCTTTTTTCACCCCCATGCAAATGGCCCTGTGACCTTTACCCCCTACTAAACCTCGTGTGGAAAGAGGTAAAGGGCTGACAATTGATAAAAGAGTGACTACGATCTTTCTATTGAGTAAAACAGTGCAAGTGGAATTGTAAATAATGTGTAAATAATGTGTAAACAGCAAGTGAAAGTAATGAATGTAAATATACGTGAACAATGGAAAACAGTTTTATAAGTTATTTCAAGTGACAGTGCACAACACAGTGTAAATAAAATAGAAATGTAAATAACGTAAATAAAATAGAGAACGTAAATAGAAATGTAAATGAGTAGTATTATAAGAATACGAGTATATACCCTAGGAGTAATGAAAGTGAAAGTTTCACTCTAGCATGTCTGAATGCTATGAGTTATGAGAGTGAAGATGAAAGTGACATTCACTCTCAATGCCAGTATACAGGACGAGAAAGTGAATGCTACGTATTTTACTGAAAGAAATTGAATCCCTACAGTGACAATAAACTAATACTACTGAAGGAAACTTATGAATAAAGACTGTAGATATATATAAGTGTTATATAGTAATAGAAATATAAAGTGTGAGGGGTTTTATGAATAAATGACAGACTACTAAGAGCGAACTAGTGCCAGTGCGACGATCAGACACGCTCGTAATTTCCATTGCTTTCACAGTGTTTTTTTTTTTTAGTATGGATCCCAAACTACTTGAAAATTGTAGAATAGTGTTTATAGTGTTTGTATCTGGCTGTGGTAATCATATTACGGGTTGTCGGGAAGTGTAAAGTGGAGACTTCATTACCCTACTTCAGAGGTCTCCACAAGTCCTACGGTAACTGACGAAGGCTCAACAATCATTCCAGGAGAAAGCTGAAGGTATGTGCCATAAGCATATGTAATTTTATTATTCTAGGACTAATAACTGATTTTTGGCAAATATTTTTTGAGAGTCTGTCGGAACCCAAATAACACCGCGGCACACACAAGTCATTGGTAAACAAGCCCGCGGTGTAGGGGTTAAAAGAGACCAGATTTGTTTGTCCCCATTGGTTAATTTTAGAAAGACCCTAGTTTAGAGAAATTGTTGTGTTTATTTGGTAATTTATAATATCCAATTGTGTAAAGGAGGTACTAAATGTGAAAGAACTACGAAGTGTTGAGTCATCAGCATAAGAGTGTATTGGGTTGTGAGTGACAGATAGGTCATTTATATGAATGAGAAAGAGGGTTGGAGTGACAGATAGGTCATTTATATGAATGAGAAAGAGGGTTGGGGCCAAAACTGATCCTTGAGGTACACCAGCATTTATGGAGATGAAATTGGGAATAAGTTCCAACTACCATGACCCATATTTTTCTATTATGAAGGTAAGAAGAAACCAGTGATGCAAGGCCATAGTGTGACATCTTAAGACAATATGGCCTGGTGCCATACTCTGTCAAACACTTTTGAAATGCCAAGTACTATTGTGTGTGTTTCACCATGTCGATCTATTGTTTCGTTAATCTGATGGGTAAGATGGCAAAGAATGTCTACAGTTGAACGTTCTTATCTAAATCCATACTGCCGATCATTGATTAATTTATTAATTTCTAGGTGCTTGCCTATGTGTTTGTTTAGTAGTGTCTCAAAACTATACCGAGAAGAGAAGTTATAGCAATTGGTTTAGAGTTTGATGGATCAGAAGTGGCCCCCTTTTTAGGAACAGGATGGGTATTTGCTTCTTTCCAAGAGGCTGGAAAACCTGAGGTACAGAAGCATAAGTGGAAAAATTTTGCCTATGCAGGAGCCAACACTGGGGAGCAATTTCTACGTATTACTGAAGGAATTTCATCTGGACCAGTAGCTTTGTCTATTAAGATATTCTGTAATACAGCTTGTATCTTGTGTGCTTTTTAAAAGGAGGTATTTGAGGAGAATCAAAATCAAGTATAGGAATATTGTGATTTTCCGTATTCAGGGTTGAGTTTGTTGAAAAAATAGCAACAAGAAGGTTGGCTTTCCACATGGTTCACTTACTAGATTTCCACTGGGGGACTGTAACGGTGGAATGGATGAGGTAAAGTTAGATTTGAATGAATTAAGGGTGGACCAGAATATTCTGTTATCATTTGGGTTGTTTAGTAGTTTGTTAGCTTGTCTATGAAGAAAGTTTGATATAAAAAGATTGATAATAGTTTTGGCATGGTTTCTGATATTTCTATAATAGTTAAAGGCTTCTTTAGTTTTGGTCTTTGTATATGTGTTATAGGCTATTGTTTTATGTTCGGTTACTCTAGCACAATTGTGGTCAAACTAGTTAGATGAATTACATCTTCTTCTGTAACTACAATGGGGAATGAATGTTTCCATGCTGACTTTAATGAAATCCTGTATGTGGGCCAATGTGGAATCTGCATCTTGAGAAAAAGGAGGTCCAAGGAACATCCATGAAAAAATTTTGGAGACCCTCCCAGTCTGCCCTGTTGTAGTGGCATTTAGTCATCACGACAGGTTCAGAGCAGGAGGGTGTGGTAGGTGTTGAACCGGTGGCTTGTATCAGACACTGATCCGAGGATCCGGGGGCTCTACTTCGACATTATAATTATCTGAACTGGCTGTAGGAAACAAGTCCAATAGATGGGGATTTTGACTGGGGTTGTCTGGTACACTGGTAGGATGACTGACTAACTGGGTGAGATTAAATGAGTCTCCAAATAGCTCACATTCAAGACCAGAGTCATAAGTTCTGGCTGAATAAGCGAGCCATTCAACATTAAGGACATCAAAATCACCCAGAATAGTAATTTCTGATGCAGTATTATGTAGAGGACACAGCTGTGAAGACATTCAAATAAACTGGGCTCTGGAGGGGCATTAGAGGAATGATACACACAACAGGAATACTTAATTTTACCAAAAGAATGTAATTGGTAGATGGCATAGTTGAAATAAGACCAATTAAATTTAGTAATCTCCTCCAGGGTAATTTCTGATTTAGCAAGGCAAAATACTCCTCCTTTGGGTCTGAAATTTTGAATCAAGATATAACCAAGAAAATTAAATCTAGCTAAATCAGAGGTGCTTACTTGAGTCACTGTCAAAAATAGCAGGTCTGGGGATTCAAACTGGAGGAAATTATGAAAAGAGCTGATGTTGATGTGAAGTCCCCTAATACTGGAGAAGAAAATTTTACCGCACTGATGAGCAGTTTTGGGGCGCCGCAACGATGAAGGTGGCACAGTCGCTTGATGACGACCGGGAGGGCCCTGTGCAGACGACCCAGCCCTGCCGGTGGTGGTCATCCGAGAAACCACCGCACTAACTGCCAGTACTGCAGCAGCCATGGTTCCCTTTATGGGGGAGGGGGGAAGCAGGGATGTGTTGTGGAATGTGTATGATATGTAATGACAAGATAGGTGTTTTATGGAGAGAGGATAGCTGGTTTAAGGCAATGTGATATAATGTGGATGTGTGCGTTGTGTAATGAGGGCAGCCTGATGCCCTCTGATGTGTGAGGCAGAAAGATGTGTAACCAACTACCATGGCCTAGGAGAGAAAATAGAATCCTGGCTATCCCGTTATCTTGGCGGTAGTACTTCCCTGGGCGGGGCTGCCTACCCCTACTACTCACAAAGTGGGCTGGCAGTCCTTCCTCCTACTTGGTATCAAGTCACTGGGTTATTCAAGTCAGCAGGGACAAAGTAGTGTGATGTGTCCCTAAGGAAACGGGTTAGCAAGCAAACAGTTCTTCCTCCTACTTGGTATGTTTCACACCAGTCTGGGATTCAAGAATTCATCTGAGAGTAACCATGGTGTCTTGGAGACCCAACATCACGGAGTCTTACACCAGGGAGATGACACAGGAAGTTGTAACTCAGCCAGTTACCCACATGGGCAATGAGAGGGACGGACAAGAAAGACATGGAGAACCTACAACTGGCATCCATATTCCCAGCAGACAGTCTAGGAAAAATGATGCCAAAGGCAAACCACAAACTCATATACAACCAACAACACTAATATCTATATGGGTATGATGCAAGAACAACATGGTGGTAAAAACATATGAAAAGCCACTAGAAAATACAAATAACAAACTACAAAGGAAATGAAGTCACTGAAGGGACAACCAACAAAAATAAATAAGGAAGCATATTACATGAGCTGCATCAGTGAAGGCAAGTAGTCAATCCTCAAAAGAACAAAAAAAAGGGGATTCAATTTGAAAGGCTGATCAAAGTAAATTTTGAAATGTCAGGCATGTCCTAACACAAGAAAATTTAACAAACTCACTTAAAAATGGTTCTGAAAAAAACAAATTGAAAAATCAAAAACAAAGCAAAGGCACTGGGACTAGATGACAACACAAAGATAAATGAACAATACTATGCACCTACAGTTTATGGCTGTGTTGGAATGCACAAAACCATCCCTGAGAAAGTTAATGGGAAGAAAGTATATGTCCTGCCAATGATTTTCCACTGAAAATTCTCTCCCCTGCTGAATGATTTAAAATAAAGGAAGCTTACCAAATTCTAGGCTGTGCTTTGGTAGTATATGGCACTACTCCCTGTGTGCCTATAAATAAAGGTTTTATTAGGTTTTACTCTAAAACGTGCCAATTTCACGCAATCCTTTTTCTGCTTACGACATTTCCCACTCTAAAACTGAACACCAGAAACACAAGCAGCTAAGCCTTTATTCATGAATACACTTGCACAACTGAGGTCAGGGAAGGTAATACCAGCTCAAGCAGCATTACAGACTCTTCAGGTTTACAAAGTCTTACTACAGATGTTTACGAGGCTGACTTACAACATAGCTGAGAGGGAAGATTATCTTCATCTTGAACAAATGTTCAAATGAACTTTTCCTTCTCATGTTTTGTAACACTACAGAAAGCCTAGATTTCACCCTGCAAGAAAATTTTCTTTAATTATGAACCCACATCTACAGGTAAACTAGGGATGAACAGATTCAGAGGCAGCTGACATACAAGTTGCACTTGTATGTCTAGCTTACATGGATGCTATGATGAGTGGGAATGTTAACTCTAAGGGTATTCTAAGTGCCTGGGTGTAGCAGTCCAGCCAACATCAATGTGATTCTGACCAGAATAATTAGGAGACAGGGAACCCTAACCTGGACACTGTGCAGAAACACAGCACTGCAGGCATTAAATTCCCTTAGCTAGTAAATGGACAGAAAATACAATACAGTACCTGCTGGTCCAATGGCATGACACTCCTGGCCTATCTGCAATATTCCTTCCTCAATGGTCCCCTGTTCACCAAATGGATGATTTTCACAGGCCTGTGTATAAAAAGTAAGGTTACTGTGCCATACAGTAATTCACTTATGTGTTGCATTTTATGCTATAAATCTCCACTGCAAGCTACCTGAAATGCTGATATATCAGTTTTTCCCAAATCACAGTACCAGTTGTTGCTATGTCAAAAGTTGTACTATTTCAAGCACATCCCTGATCAATATGGATGAATGACTGTACATTCAGTGTTTACCAAGTATATCTCCCTTTCATTCTAATGTCAGATGACTAACCCACTGTTCATGCAAGACAGCTTAAACAAAATTACCATCAAGGCTATCAGAACACATCACCATTCCATCACACCACTTCAAGCCACCTTCCCTCATACACTCCTCCAGTACCACAAGGCTAGCACAACACATCACCATTCCATCACACCACTTCAAGCCACCTTCCCTCACACACTCCTCCGATACTACAAGGCTATTACAACACATCACCATTTCATCATGCGTCTTCAAGACACCTTCCATCATACACTCCTCCAATACCACCAAAGCTATCACATTACATCACCATTCCAACACACCACTCCAAGCCACCTTCCTTCATACACTCCTCCATGGTAACCTTTCACTTCATTCTTGTCTTTCTCCCCTTAGTCTTCCTTTAACATCATCTTTTTACACTTCTTGTTAACACTTCTTTCCTCATGCATTACATACACCCATAGCTACAACTTGAACATATTAGCAACAGTATAGCATTAATGGTAAAATTAAAAGTATGCATGACATCTGAAGAGCAACATCACATCATGTTTTAAAGCAAAGTTTCATGAACTATTCAGACAGAAGAATTATACTCAAAAATGGTAAGATTAAAATATTGTGGAGATATTAAGTTTTGGCCTGACTTGCAGTCTCTTCAGGTGCAATGACAGACTTTAAGGAGCTGAATGTGTTTGTCTCCCAAAACAACCTTCTAACTGCTCGTATAATTCTTTCAGTATCATATCTGCACTGGACTGATTATACCATACAATTGTGAGGAGGAAACATGTCCTACATAGTACATCGTCTTAGCTCCTTACCAGGGTCTAAGCCAGTGATATAAATCTGGGGAAGAAACCAACAACCATATCCACATAAGTGCCTCTTAAGGCCGCTGACAGATACATCTTCACGTGGTAGCACCAACATGAGTTGAACATGTCCCTCAACTCCCTTTCTATCCCTTGACAGGAGGATGGCAGACTGCAAGAAGAAAGGCAACGTCAGTCCAGTCCACCAGCAATGTCAGTCCAGTCCACCACAGTCATATTCACATGAGTCATGGGCAACAACAACAAGTTCTTTGGGCCTGATGCTAGGCAACCAGTTCATGAGATCTGAGAGTAAACATTCAACTACCGGTACTTGCAGTCCCTACAATAAATTACAAAGAACAAAAAATACTGTGAGAGTTTAAATGCAGTGACATTATCCAATGCACAGAATTTTAGTAATTTATTTAGCATATGCTTGCTGATTTTAATCATCCTCATCTTGTCCTGGACTGCATTCACAATACCCTAACAAGCTATCATCATCACTGGTGAATGCACGACTTGCCTTCTGTTTGGCAGTCACAATTGTTCTACAATCAGTCCACATGCCAGCAAAGGAATCATGTCAGATGAAAAAATACAAGGACAATGCTGTGTCATCATAACATTAACAAACTTTTGTCACAAATGGAAATTCACTCACCCTACTTAGGGCTTGTTTAATCAGATTCTCTGGGCAATAATTTGTTTCATTTGTGACAAGTTTCCCACAGAATGAAAGCATTATATCAGCAAAGGAGATAAGAAAAACAAAGTTATTGTCGGCATCAAGTAAAGGAATTCCCAGTATTTTTCAGACATGACAACACTCTTGCAGAAGGTAGTCTTGGGTACATAACAGAATCCACAATGGTGTTGTCATTTACTATAAAGTAGAAATTATTGTAAGCCAGCACCATACACAGCATTTAGTATTTTGGTTGGTTTTGTTTCCACAGCAGACAATGTTAATATAGTGATCTCTTCCTCATCCTAGCCTAACAAGCACCACTTCCCTTATAAGCTAGTAAAAATATAATGATCAGTGTGGGTGAACAAAGCCCTGGTCTCTCATTTTGTACACACAGCAGGACTGACAAAGCATGGTTCTGATTTCTCTTCAGGCTCGCGCCTGGGAAAGAATTCCCAATCACGCACTCTCTCTAGGCACCCAATTAGATTCCAAATACATTTGATCCCAATTCACTAATCCCAAGTGACGAACAGGGAAGGTTTAATTGTGGATGTGGATGTGCGGATCAAATATTTCCAGTGAGGTAAACAATGCAAGTGAGATGGAATCTACACTCTCTATGGCATTACTCGACCGGGAATAACAGTAAGGCAGGGTGAGTATGGTGAACTGGACAATTATGGTATAATGTGTTGCATGAATGGAAAGAAGCTGAATGATGTAAATTTTCATTTTTTTATGAAGGTATCAAAGCATGGGCAAAAGTAGGTGGCTGTTTTGGTGAGTGATTGATATCAGTACTGGAGCGAGTAATATCACCACAGCCGTCCAACGTGTGTGAAAAATGTTAGGAATGGGGCTAAAACCTGCATCACAAAGTGAGTGATGGAACTGATAGTGAACAGTGATGAGGAAATTAATACAAAGGATATTGAGGTGTAACATGCAGCATAAACTGCTATAGAAAGTGTTACCTAATCTCCATTGCTGCTCTTAGTATGTTATTTATATATATCATATAATAATTGACAAAGTTTGCACAGATAACATAAAAAAGGATATTGAGGTGTAACATGTAGAATAAGATGTTATGGAAGAAGTGTTATCCCCATTGCTTTGGAAATTTCAGTCTCTCCCTTGTCCTCGAACAGCATCCTACTCTTGGGATCTTAGACTCTTCCCTTGGGCTCTATGACTTACTGTTGGCGTCACACTGCTAAGATATTTGGCACTGTGGGCACTGCACTGGTGAGATATTTGGCATTGTTGGCACTGTTGGCATTGCACTGGTGAGATATTTGGCACTGTTGGCATTGCAATGGTAAGATATTTGGCATTGTTGGCATTGCAATGGTAAGATATTTGGCATTGTTGGCATTGCAATGAAGGTAAGATATTTGGAATTGTAATGGTGATATATTTGGCATTGTTGGCACTGCACTGGTTAGATATTTGGCACTGTGGGCACTGCACTGGTGAGATATTTGGCATTAGTGGCACTGCACTGGAGTATGATATTTGGCATTGGTGGCTTCACACTGGTAAG
>NW_027645046.1:2500-4995 GCF_032717465.1 Coenobita brevimanus | reverse complement strand
TGAATGAGACAGCCCGAGCTTTGTATTCAGTTGGCATGATGGGTGTTAGCACAGAAGTGGTTACATGTGAAGGTGTGTGGCGCGTAAGAGGACTGTTTGGTGCTTGGGAATGGACTGTGAAACCTAGCCACCCCCACACACAGACAGACAGACACACACACACACAACACACACAATAAATGGATAAAAAAAAAAAACTATAAAAATGGTGGCATATTATCCGCTCAGTATCAGAGTTGGCACGTACTGTATATAGCCCAGCCACATCAGTCCCCAACATGAAACCATAATGTCGTTTTCACAAGAGAACTGACACTTGTTTTCCTTAGCGGTTTCTAGCTTCTTCCATAAATTAATAATCTCTTGCGTATTATCACTTTAACCCGTCAGTCCGATGATGCAATTTTTTGTTTCATTCTTCCCGCTGCTATACAGCACTACCGTAGTTAGGGAAGAGGTCCCTTGCAGTAATGGAACTCATCAGAGTTTCCTTTGAATAATTTCTCTCTGTCTGTCCGTCTCTGTCTGTCTGTCTGTCTCCCTCTCTCTCTCTCCACAAGATGAATACGGCATGTCATTATAGTAAAATGGTTAATGCTGACACAGTTGCACAGTAAGGTACCGTAAAACATTATGGTGTCACAGGCAATATACGTGTATGTCGTTGAGGTAGAGGTGGTAGGAAATCTGCCTGGGCCATCTCAATGATGCAAACCAATATTTTCTGCCGACCGTATTTTTTACTTGGATTTGTGATTTTCTAAATTCTCACTGGTGTACATTCAAATAATTTACATAAAATATTGTCTTGCAATAAACCTGAAAGCTGCACCTTATACATAATTAGACTCTAACTAGACATTTTCATTGCTTAGACAACTTCAGAGTAAGCTGCAATCAGATATTATATGAAAATGAACTGATGGAGAAACGTAGTTCATGAGCAGCTTCAGTCTGTCAGGAGCAGGGTCGCCACTTACAGACTCCAGGCAATCGCTGGAAGTGCAGAACCAGTGAATCCACTCGGAAGGGGTCGTATCTTGAGAGCCATCGAAACCGTCTGGTCGCAGTAGCTTCTCCGTCTCCACTCACGATCACGTAGAGTTCGTTGCCAACTGAATAAATTGTAATGATGTAGATGGTAAACTTAAAGCCTTCTAGGTTATAAGGCTTTCTTGAGCTAGGGGAAGCAGGTTTCAATGCAGTGGACAGGTGTAGGAAACTGACCAAGGAAATAACCGTAGACCCACATAACAGATTCAAGACCTGACTTCCAGCAGCTCACGTGATTCTCATACATATAAAGCAGTGAACAAACCCCAAATACCATAGACCCAACCTAACGTAACCGCGATGCTTATCAGTTATCTTAATGTCTTGCAGGCAACAAGTGGTGGGCCTTCATATTCGTCCTGGGTGAGACTGGGGGTGTCCCTGTGTTGGCCCTGCTGCTGCTGTGTCTGCTGCTGGGTGTTGTGCTGGGAGGCCTGGCTATTTATCTGTGTCAGAGGCGTCGCTACAAGAAGTATAAATTTCTACGGAAGCAGCCCGCAAGGAGTATAACTTCGCATGCTGATATCATACTCAACACTCAACTAGCCGGGAGCGGTAGTCTGCTGGGTTCCAAGTATACTAATAGCTTGAAAAGTAACTATAGCACCACACAGTCAGGCAGAGCAACTCCCAATCTTAACACTTTTACTGATCCACGGAAACCATTCGCACCACCGGCACCAAATAGTGCTAATAGTTCCCTTGATCGTGGTGTCCAGCGTCAAAACACAGCACAAAAATACAGCATCAACAGGAAAGCCAGTAACGGTATTATCACTAATTCTGTGGATCGTGGTCTCAAAGTCCCCATAACTAGCCATGTGAAGAATAGCCTGGACAGAGCCACGAACAGCAGTGCCAACAGTTCCTACGACCGTAGATCCGGATATCAAGGTCAGAGCTTCCGCAGTCTGAATACATCAAGAAGTGGGAGTGGCACCAACACAGATAAACTGCTTGGATCTGACCTGCTGCCCCCACCCCCAGCCAGTGATCGTGTGAGCCAGCCGCTGGAGCCTGCTGGGGTGGGACTTGGTGAAGGCAACAATAGACTTGCCTCTGACCCAGTTTTCATAGAAGACACTTACCAGACCCCGTACGGGTTACTGCCAGAACATGAACAAGCCTCTGACGCAGACACAAACAATGAAATTCAAGTAAACACTTTCCAATATGGTCAGAATTATAGATGACAAGGTCGTGAACACTTTTTAAGGAAAACAATCACAAGAATTTCAGAGCAAAATATTTGCTGAGGCAAATGTGTCAACCTGATTGCTGAGATTTAGGTGTCAACCTTGCTTTTAATTTCTTCATAGCATTCCTAACAGAGACTGATTATCTTAACACAAATATGGTGCTGGCAGTTTAGCATTAAAATACTACATGCCATTATCTATTAGAGATTATCTCAACAGAAATATGGTGCTGGCAGTTTAGCA
>NW_027645045.1:0-38292 GCF_032717465.1 Coenobita brevimanus | reverse complement strand
CTGTCTGCTGGGAATATGGATGCCAGTTGTAGGTTCTCCATGTCTTTCTCTTGTCCGTCCCTCTCATTGCCCATGTGGGTAACTGGCTGAGTTACAACTTCCTGTGTCATCTCCCTGGTGTAAGACTCAGATGTTGGGTCTCTAAGACACCATGGTTACTCTCAGATGAATTCTTGAATCCCAGACTGGTGTGGAAACATACCTGGCAGGAGGAAGAACTGTTTGCCTGCTAACCCGTTTCCTTAGGGACACATCACACTACTTTGTCCCTGCTGACTTGAATAACCCAGTGACTTGATACCAAGTAGGAGGAAGGACTGCCAGCCCACTTTGTGAGTAGTAGGGGTAGGCAGCCCTGCCCAGGGAAGTACTACCGCCAAGATAACGGGATAGCCAGGATTCTATTTTCTCTCCTAGGCCATGGTAGTTGGTTACACATCTTTCTGCCTCACACATCAGAGGGCATCAGGCTGCCTCTCATTACACAACGCACACATCCACATTATATCACATTGCCTTAAACCAGCTATCCCTCTCTCCATAAAACACCTATCTTGTCATTACATATCATACACATTCCACAACACATCCCTGCTTCCCCCTCCCCCATAAAGGGAACCATGGCTGCTGCAGTACTGGCAAGTTAGTGCAGTGGTTTCTCGGATGACCACCACCGGCAGGGGCTGGGTCGCCTGCACAGGGCCCTCCCATCGTCACATCAAGCGACTGTGCCACCTTCATCGTTGCGGCGCCCCAAAACTGCTCATCAGTGCGGTAAAATTTTCTTTCTCCAAAGTATAGGGGGACTTCTGTTACATCAACATCAGCTCTTTTCATAATTTCCTCCAGTTTGAATCCCCAGATCTGCTATTTTTGACAGTGACTCAAGTAAGCACCCTCTGGATTTAGCTAGATTTAATTTTCTTGGTTATATCTTGATTCAAAATTTCAGACCCAAAGGAGGAGTATTTTGCCTTGCTAAATCAGAAATTACCCTTGGAGGAGATTAAGCTAAATTTAATTGGTCTTATTTCAACTATGCCATCTACCAATTACATTCTTTTGGTAAAATTAAGTATTCTCTGTTGTGTGTATCATTCCTCTAATGCTCCCTCCAGAGCCCAGTTTATTTGACTGTCTTCACAGCTGTGTCCTCTACATAATACTGCATCAGAAATTACTATTCTGGGTGATTTTGATGTCCTTAATGTTGAATGGCTCGCTTATTCAGCCAGAACTTATGACTCTGGTCTTGAATGTGAGCTATTTGGGAGACTCATTTAATCTCACCCAGTTAGTCAGTCATCCTACCAGTGTACCAGACAACCCCAGTCAAAATCCCCATCTATTGGACTTGTTTCCCACAGCCAGTTCAGATAACATAATGTCGAAGTAGAGCCCCCCTCGGATCCTCGGATCAGTGTCTGATACAAGCCACCGGTTCAACACCTACCACACCCTCCTGGCTCTGAACCTGTCGTGATGACTAAATGCCACTACAACAGGGCAGACTGGGAGTGGTCTCCAAAATTTTTTCATGGATGTTCCTTGGACCTCCTTTTTCTCAAGATGCAGATTCCACATTGGCCCACATACAGGATTTCATTAAAGTCAGCATGGAAACATTCATTCCCCCATTGTAGTTACAGAAGAAGATGTAATTCATCTAACTAGTTTGACCACACTTGTGCTAGAGTAACCGAACATAAAACAATAGCCTATAACACATATACAAAGACCAAAACTAAAGAAGCCTTTAACTATTATAGAAATATCAGAAAACCATGCCAAAACTATTATCAATCTTTTTATATCAAACTTTCTTCTCATAGACAAGCTAACAAACTACTAAACAACCCAAATGATAACAGAATATTCTGGTCCACCCTTAATTCATTCAAATCTAACTTTACCTCATCCATTCCACCGTTACAGTCCCCCAGTGGAAATCTAGTAAGTGAACTACATGTGGAAAGCCAACCTTCTTGTTGCTATTTTTTCAACAAACTCAACTCTGAATACGGAAAATCACAATATTCCTATACTTGATTTTGATTCTCCTCAAATACCTCCTTTCAAAAAGCACACAAGATACAAGCTGTATTACAGAATATCTTAATAGACAAAGCTACTGGTCCAGATGAAATTCCTTCAGTAATAATAGAAATTGCTCCCCAGTGTTGGCTCCTGCATAGGGCAAAATTTTTCCACTTATGCTTCTGTACCTCAGGTTTTCTCTCCAGCCTCTTGGAAAGAAGCAAATACCCATCCTGTTCCTAAAAAGGGGGCCACTTCTGATCCATCAAACTCTAAACCAATTGCTATAACTTCTCTTCTCGGTATAGTTTTTGAGACAATTACTAAACAAACACATAGGCAAGCACCTAGAAATTAATAAATTAATCAATGATCGGCAGTATGGATTTAGATAAGAACGCTCAACTGTAGACATTCTTTGCCATCTTACCCATCAGATTAACGAAACAATAGATCGACATGGTGAAACACACACAATAGTACTTGGCATTTCAAAAGTGTTTCTTGACAGGAGTATGGCACCAGGCCATATTGTCTTAAGATGTCACACTATGGCCTTGCATCACTGGTTTCTTCTTACCTTCATAATAGAAAAATATGGGTCATGGTAGTTGGAACTTATTCCCAATTTCATTCCATAAATGCTGGTGTACCTCAAGGATCAGCTTTGGCTCCCAACCCTCTTTCTCATTCATATAAATGACCTATCTGTCACTCCAACCCTCTTTCTCATTCATATAAATGACCTATCTGTCACTCAAGCAAATCCAATACACTCTTATGCTGATGACTCAACACTTCGTAGTTCTTTCACATTTAGTACCTCCTTTTTACACAATTGGATATTATAAATTACCAAATAAACACAACAATTTCTCTAAACCAGGGTCTTTCTTAAAATTTAACCAATGGGGACAAACAAATCTGGTCTCTTTTATTCCCCACACCATGGGCTTGTTTACCAATGACTTTGTGTGTGCCGTGGTGTTATTTGGGTTCCGACAGACTCTCAAAAAATATTTGCCAAAAATCAGTTATTAGTCCTAGAATAATAAAATTACATAAGGCGTTATGGCACATACCTTCAGCTTTCTCCTGGAATGATTGTTGAGCCTTCACAAGTTACCGTAGGACTTGTGGAGACCTCTGAAGTAGGGTAATGAAGTCTCCACTTTACAACTTCCCGACAACCCGTAATATGATTACCACAGCCAGATACAAACACTATAAACACTATTCTACAATTTTCAAGTAGTTTGGGGATCCATACTAAAAAAAAAAAAACACTGTGAAAGCAAATGGAAATTACGAGCGTGTCTGATCGCCGCACTGGCACTAGTTCGCTCTTAGTAGTCTGTCATTTATTCATAAAACCCCTCTCACTTTATATTTCTATTACTATATAACACTTATATATATCTACAGTCTTTATTCATAAGTTTCCTTCAGTAGTATTAGCTTATTGTCACTGTAGGGATTCAATTTCTTTCAGTAAAACACGTAGTATCTACTTTTCTCGTCCTGTATACTGGCATTGAGAGTGAATGTCACTTTCATCTTCACTCTCATAACTCATAGCATTCAGACATGCTAGAGTGAAACTTTCACTTTCATTACTCCTAGGGTATATACTCGTATTCTTATAATATTTATCATTTACATTTTTATTTACGTTCTCTATTTTATTTACGTTATTTACATTTCTATTTTATTTACACTGTGTTGTGCACTGTCACTTGAAATAACTTATAAAACTGTTTTCCATTGTTCACGTATATTTACATTCATTACTTTCACTTACATTAGCTATTATTTACACATTATTTACAATTCCACTTGCACTGTTTTACTCAATAGAAAGATCAAGTCACTCTTTTATCAATTGTCAGCCCTTTACCTCTTTCCACACGAGGTTTAGTAGGGGGTAAAGGTCACAGGGCCATTTGCATGGGGGTGAAAAAAGGCTCTTGAAGTCAGCAAGAAGAAACATACGTACTCTCACTTCGGAAGGTTGAGAGTAACCTGATAACGCAGGGCGAGCGTGGAGGCCTGCTAGGGGTTATTCAGGGTTACCAATATTACTTCTTGAAACAGCTAAGTCTAGCACTGATATGATTGGCAGGAAATCTAGACAATACATTATAAATTTGGTAGTTCCAGGTGAATAAAACATTACCTAGGCTTCTCCCTTCCCTCCTTACATGTAGGTTTGACATGAAAATAGATTATAGGGCATATTTCAAGGGGAAAAAAACAGCGAAAATTAGCGAACGAGTGCGACGTGAGGTGTTAGCCAGGTGATAATTAGCCAATTTCAGGTGTTTGGCACTCTCACTTACCTTATTTCTTTCTTGCATATATTATTTGGTATAAGAATAGGACATAGGGCTTATTTCAATGGATGAAATCAGTGAAAAATTCCAGGGAAGATTTACTTAGCGTAGCATGGCCGGGCAGGCGAGAGGAATAGGGTAATGGAGGGGAGTAGGGAGGGGAGTCAAGAACGGGGAGAAATGGCTAAATTGTCAACAATGGATGGGAGTACAGATGAGATTAGGAGTGCTGACTAGTGTTGGACATTGGCAGTACTGATAGATGATACAAGCCCCCTCTTGGAAGCCCGGGTGAATTCAAAATAACACAGAATCACAAAAGCGATCACCATGTATGATCCTTTGTTCCCAAGCGCCACGAAAGTGACGCCTCATGTTAAGGGGTTAATGCTCAGAAAACTAAATAAAGTAATTTCTCCGACAGAAAGACTTCCTCAGACTTCCACATAATTTTAAATGATGTCAGTATTCCTATATCCACTACAGTTGATATCCTAGGTGTCACTAAACACCAACCTAAGCTGGACAGCTTATGTTAAATCCCATGCTAAAAATGCTTCTAAAAAATTGGGATTTCAGTACAGAGTTTGTGAATTTTTCACTAATGAACAGTTGGCCACAATATATAAGTCATGTGCATTCATAGATCGAATGCTTTTCGCCTCTGTGGAGTGGTTGTGGAAAGGTTGGATTGAGGCAGTTGGGACGAAATTCAGAATAAAGCCATTAGATAAATCAGTAATCCTGCCTTTACGCAGGACCTTCCTCCATTATCAGTACGTGGAGATGTTGCATCTTTAGCATTATTTTACTGATATTTTTTACTGTAAATGCTCCAACGAACATGCTTCAATTCTAGTCTCCCCTTTATATTTTCTCCCAGAATGCTTGAGCAGCTGGGAGCGCCCATGACTCACACTTCTCTCCCTCGCAATGGAGAACATCTGCTTATCAAAATTCATTTATCCTTCAAACTACTGCCCTCTGGAATTCACTTCGTGGGAGTTGCTTCCCACAAACATTTAATCCACATTTATTTAAATCCAGTTGTTATAAATATTTTACGAATGTAGGAGGCCTTTAGGCACATGGACTTGTTTTATTATATTTCCTTTGTTTTTCCTCTTTCCTCCATTCATTCTGCTTGTGTTTCTGGTGTTCAGTTTTAGAGTGGGAAATGTCGTAAGCAGAAAAAGGATTGCGTGAAATTGGCATGGGTTTTAGAGTAAAACCTAATAAAACCTTTATTTATAGGCACACAGGGAGTAGTGCCATATACTACCCAAAGCACAACCTAGAATTCTGGTAAGCTTCTTTTTAATCATTCAGCAGGGGAGAGAATTTTCGATGGAAAATCATTGGCAGGACATATACTTTCTTCCCATTAACTTTCTCAGGGATGGTTTTGTGCATTCCAACACAGCCATAAACTGTAGGTGCATAGCATTGTTCATTTATCTTTGTGTTGTCATCTAGTCCCAGTGCCTTTGCTTAGTTTTTGATTTTTTCAATTTGTTTTTTTCAGAACCATTGTTAAGTGAGTTTGTTAAATTTTCTTGTGTTAGGACATGCCTGACATTTCAGAATTTACTTTGATCAGCCTTTCAAATTGAATCCCCTTTTTTTGTTCTTTTGAGGATTGACTACTTGCCTTCACTGGGATGCAACTTATGTAATTATGCTTCCTTATTTATTTTTGTTGGTCGTCCCTTCAGTGATTTCTTTTCCTTTGTGTTTTATTTGTATTTTCTAGTGGCTTTTCATATGTTTTTACCACCATGTTGTTCTTGCATCATTACATCATATAGATATTAGTGTTGCTTGTTGTATATGAGTTTGTGGTTTGCGTTTGGCATCATTTTTCCGAGACTGTCTGCTGGGAATATGGATGCCAGTTGTAGGTTCTCCATGTCTTTTCTTTGTCCGTCCTCTCTCATTGCCCATGTGGGCAACTCATTGAGTTACAACTCTCCTGTGTCATCTCCCTGGTGTAAGACTCCGTAGACTTTGGGTCTCCAAGACACCATGGTTACTTCCCAGATGAATTCTTGAATCCCAGACTGGTGTGAAACATATTTAAGTAGGAGGAAGGACTGTTTGCTTGCTGGACCCGTTTCCTTAGGGACACATCACACTACTTTGTCCCTGCTGACTTGAATAACTCCAGTGACTTGATACCAAGTAGGAGGAAGGACTGCCAGCCCACTTTGTGAGTAGTAGGGGTAGGCAGCCCTGCCCAGGGAAGGGCTACCGCTAAGATAACGGGATAGCCAGGATTCTACTTTTCTCTCCTAGGCCATGGTAGTTGGTTACACACAGTCTTTCTGCCTCACACATCAGGGAGCATCAGGCTGCCCTCATTACACAACGCACACACATCCACATTATATCACATTGCTCTTAAACCAGCTATCCTCTCTCCATAAAACACCGATCTTGTCATTACATATTGGTATGCATTCCACAACACATCCCTGCTTCCTCGCTCGCATAAAAGGAACCATGGCTGCTGCAGTACTGTGCAGTTAATGCGGAGGTTTCTTGGATGACCACCACCAGCAGGGCTTGGTCAGTCTGCACAGGGCCCTCCCTGCCGGCCACATCATCAAGCGACTGTGCCACCTTCATCGTTATGCGCCCCAAAGCTGTTCGTCAGTGCGGTAAAATTTTCTTCTGCAGTATTAGGGGACTTCACATCAGTATCAGCTCTTTTCATAATTTCCTCCAGTTTGAATCCCCAGATCTGCTATTTTTGACAGTGACTCAAGTAAGCTCCACCTCTGATGTTAGCCAGATTTAATTTTCTTGGTTATATCTTGATTCAAAATTTCAGACCCAAAGGAGGAGTATTTTTGCCTTGCTAAATCAGAACACCCTGGAGGAGATTACTAAATTTAATTGATCTTATTTCAACTATGCCATCTACCAATTACATTCTTTTGGTAAAATTAAGTATTCCTGTTGTGTTTATCATTCCTCTAATGCTCCTCCAGAGCCCGATTTCTTTGACTGTCTTCACAGCTGTGTCCTCTACATAATACTGCTTCAGAAATTACTATTCTGGGTGATTTCTATTGTCCTTAATGTTGAATGGCTCGCTTATTCAGCCAGAACTTATGACTCTGGTCTTGAATGTGAGCTATTTGGAGACTCATTTAATCTCACCCAGTTAGTCAGTCATCCTACCAGTGTACCAGACAACTCCCAGTCAAAATCCCCATCTATTGGACTTGTTTCCTACAGCTAGTTCAGATAATTATAATGTCGAAGTAGAGCCCCCCTCGGATCCTCGGATCAGTGTCTGACATAAGCCACCGGGTTCAACACCTACCACACCCTCCTGCTCTGAACCTGTCGTGGTGACTAAATGCCACTACAACAGGGCAGACTGGGAGGGTCTCCAAAATTTTTTCATGGATGTTCTCTTGGACCTCCTTTTTCTCAAGATGCAAATTCCACATTGGCCCACATACAGGATTTCATTAAAGTCGGCATGTGGAAACATTCATTCCCCATCGTAGTTACAGAAGAAGATGTAATTCATCTAACTAGTTTGATCACAATTGTGCTAGAGTAACCGAACATAAAACAATAGCCTATAACACATATACAAGGACCAAAACTAAAGAAGCCTTTAACTATTATAGAAATATCAGAAACCATGCCAAAACTATTATCAATCTTTCTATATCAAACTTTCTTCATACACAAGCTAACAAACTACTAAACAACCCAAATGATAACAGAATATTCTGGTCCACCCTTAATTCATTCAAATCTAACTTAACTATCACCTCATCCATTCCACCGTTACAGTCCCCCAGTGGAAATCTTGTAAGTGAACCATGTGGAAAAGCCAACCTTCTCAACCCTGAATACGGAAAATCACAATATTCCTGTACTTGATTTTGATTCTCCTCAAATACCTCCTTTCAAAAAGCACACAAGATACAAGCTGTATTACAGAATATCTTAATAGACAAAGCTACTGGTCCAGATGAAATTCCTTCAGTAATACGTAGAAATTGCTCCCCAGCGTTGGCTCCTGCATAGGCAAAATTTTTCCACTTATGCTTCTGTACCTCAGGTTTTCCAGCCTCTTGGAAAGAAGCAAATACCCATCCTGTTCCTAAAAAGGGGGCCACTTCTGATCCATCAAACTCTAAACCAATTGCTATAACTTCTCTTCTCGGTATAGTTTTTGAGACACTACAAAACAAACACACAGGCAAGCACCTAGAAATTAATAAATTAATCAATGATCGGCAGTATGGATTTAGATAAGAACGTTCAACTGTAGACATTCTTTGCCATCTTACCCATCAGATTAACGAAACAATAGACCAACATGTGGTGAAAACACACACAATAGTACTTGGCATTTCAAAAGTGTTTGACAGAGTATGCGCACCAGGCCATATTGTCTTAAGATGTCACACTATGGCCTTGCATCACTGGTTTTCCTTTCTTACCTTCATAATAGAAAAATACGGGTCATGGTAGTTGGAACTTATTCCCAATTTCATTCCATAAATGCTGGTGTACCTCAAGGATCAGTTTTGGCCCCAACCCTCTTTCTCATTCATAGTAAATGACCTATCTGTCACTCCAACCCCTCTTTCTCATTCATATAAATGACCTATCTGTCACTCACAACCCAATACACTCTTATGCTGATGACTCAACACTTCGTAGTTCTTTCACATTTAGTACCTCCTTTTACACAATTGGATATTATAAATTACCAAATAAACACAACAATTTCTCTAAACCAGGGTCTTTCTAAAATTAACCAATGGGGACAAACAAATCTGGTCTCTTTTAATGCTCAGAAAAACTAAATAAAGTAATTTCTCTGACAGAAAGACTTCCTTAGACTTCCACATAATTTTAAATGATGTCAGTATTCCTATATCCACTACAGTTGATATCCTAGGTGTCACTAAACACCAACCTTAGCTGGACAGCTTATGTTAAATCCCTTGCTAAAAATGCTTCTAAAAAATTGGGATTTCAGTACAGAGTTTGTGAATTTTTCACTAATGAACAGTTGGCCACAATATATAAAAGTCATGTGCATTCATAGAGCGAATGCTTTTCTGCCTCTGTGGAGTGGTTGTGGAAAGGTTGGATTGAGGCAGTTGGACGAAATTCAGAATAAAGCCATTAGATAAATCAGTAATCCTGCCTTTACGCAGGACCTCTCCTCCATTATCAGTACGTGGAGATGTTGCATCTTTTAGCATTATTTTACTGATATTTTTACTGTAAATGCTCCAACGAACATGCTTCAATTGTGTCTCCCCTTCATATTTTCTCCCAGAATGCTTGAGCAGCTGGGGAGCGCCCATGACTCACTCTCTTCCCTCACAATGCAGAACATCTGCTTATCAAAATTCATTTATCCCCCAAACTACTACCCTCTGGAATTCACTTCGTGGGAGTTAAGCTCTCCCACAAACATTTAATCCACATTTATTTAAATCCAGTTGTTATAAATATTTTACGAATGTAGGATGCCTTTTAGGCACATGGACTTGTTTTATTTTATTTCCTTTGTTTTTCCTTTCCATTCATTCTCTTACAAAAAAAAATTAGGAATACATCATACTGATTCGTCCCTGCTGACTTGAGTAACCCAGTGGCAGTGTTGCCACTTCTACAGACTTATCTTTAAACTCTACGGAGTTTGTTACTATTTTCAGATTGTCAGATTTGGTTTGATACAGAGGCGCTGTAGAATCTATAGATTTTGATACTGGAAGACATTTTCAGTGTATTTACAGATCTCTCAAGCATCCTTTGTCGATAAGAAGAAATTTACTTATCAAATATATTACATCTGCCTTTTTGAGATTTTTTTTTTAAAGTTCCACACTAACACAATATTTCACATGTGTAATCTACCACCTCCACTGGCAGCTGCTCAGTAAAATATCTGCCGCATTTTTAAATCGGAGGGATGCAAAGAAGTGCATTATTTCACCTGGAAGTACATTGTACAGTATTTGCTCTAATTCTGGCATGGATCCTTTGCTTTATAATGAGTTAATATGAATGACTGAATTCAACTTATTATCACTTAACAAAGATTCTACACCCCTTTCCAGAGTAGCATGGATGACCAAGTGTAGTCGGATTGGACAATTAATTTGACTTGTAAACCAAGAAGAATCCATTCCTATCTCATAAGGAAGGCCCATCAAAATTCACCCAACCACAATTTTGTATTCAAGTTGTGCATTGACAGGCCCAGTTCCATGAGCTAACAACTGGCTATACACACAGTCCACTATTAAAAAAAAAAAATAGTTTGTAACTCACTGTATGGTACTATTATGAGCTCAAATTCTATCTTCAACATGTGGTACGGCAGATTTTTGTGGTCAGTTAGGGAAAAATTTCGGGAGGTTGGACACACTGCGTTTAAAAGCCTGGAGATCATAGGCAGTAGGAAATACAGACAGAGAGACAGTTTCAAGAATTGACCTGTTGCATACATGAAGGCCACCTGGGAGTAATATTTAACTCTTGCATTAGAGAGCTGGACAGAAGAGGGATGAGAGTTTTGTTGCTAGACAGGTGCTGGCCACCCACCGTGAGTAGGTGGAGGGATGCAAGTAGACAATTCAGAGTGAGCACTTGACCATTGAATAGGGATCGAAAAGAGATAAAGATGCAACAGTGCAGCGAAGAGACAGAGGTTGAAGAAAGCTGGAGCAAGGGGAGGAGAGTTAATGAGACAGAAAAGCCTTTGACTCCACCTTTTGGAGAAGAGCTGTATGTGGGGGAGCCTCCCCACACATGAGGAGTTAGTAATCTACACGGGCGAATAAAACCCGTGTATAAAGTCAACAACTGTTCAGGGGGTTTAGAAGGCACGTAATAGGCTTAGCACACCTAATCACTTGGAAGCGGATTTTATAAAGAGGTAATATGATCTTACCAAGATAAATCCCACTTGAGAATGAAACCCCAAGTATGTTAAAAGATGATGCAGGATTGGGTTGGATATTGTTAAAAACTAGAGGATACTCCTGCGTAGAAATTTTGTCAAGAGTCGAAAAATGTAAGAACTGAGTTTTGATGCATTTTCAAAGATCAACAAGATTACTTTTACCAAGACCTCAGGGATATAAGCCAAGTCAAATATTAGGTGTGCCATTGCCTCATCCCTTGTTTGTTGAAGCAACTGCTGAGATGGACGCTCCGGGAAAGCGAGTGGAAAGTGTGAAGAGTGGGGTCATCAGCACATGAGTGGACAGTGTTAGAGGTACAGCTTATAAGGTCAACTGACGAATAGAAGGGAAGAGGGGGTTGGTGATAGGACATGAGCCCTTGAGGAACACCATTGTTGATAGGGCTCTTGGAGAAGAATAGTGGCTGCCTACCACAGCACAAGCTATGGAACGACACCAGAAAGGAAGCTAGAGACGGAAGGCATATATATATATATATATATATATATATATATATATATATATATATATAACTATATATATATATATATATAACTTGTTGGATGATTCATAATTATTTAATGAAGGCTTAAGTTTTGTGAATGTAGCAAAGACTCCAAAATTCAAGCAGTTCCATTCTGTCATTACTACTATAAAATACTGAAATTATCCATATTACAAGTATGGCCCATATCGAAACAGTGGTTCCTAATCTCTGACAAAAGTTGGGTTAGACAGTGGCAAAGATACCTTCCATGAGCACAAGCCTCTTGTGCTCACACACATCACAAATTTTGAGGTCTCCCGAATTGAACTCCCAATATATCTAGCTGCACAAAGCTAGAACAGGCATATAAATATACTATGTTTTGAGCACAGTGGCTTTGGGATATTATCTTTACATCGAAAAAACGAACCTACAGTAAAAGGATTTACAAATACAAATCTGAATGAGATTTGAGGATAGACACACTTGAGTATTTTCAAAAGCTGGTTCCTAATATTATAACTGACATGACCATAAAAGGGAAACTTAATGTAATGTATGTCCTTAGCTGCAGTTGCTGCCTTCCTAGAACCACATAGTGTCTAGTTTAAAAAATCTTTTACCATCCTAAGAAATAACATAGTGGGGTAATTATTATTGAAGAATTTACTCAGGAAATCAATTTCATCATGAAAAGATGTCAAAAAAATAAAAAAAAATAAAATAAATAAACAAAGTTCATAGCATCTATGAAGTAAAGTCCGTACTGAATTCAGCTTATATATGTTAGGTACAAATGATAAGAAATTCAGACCCAAACCAGTGAATGGTTCCTTCCTGTAAACAGAAGTACCTAAGTAACTACCACAATTGGTTAGCTGAATATCTAAGAAAGAGAGCAAGTCATTATTCTCAATTTCAGCAGTGAACTTCATATTAGAATGCTTGGAATTCAGGTAGTCTAGAAGCTTTACAACATGATCAGATTCTTTGAACAATAAAAAAACAATCGTCAACATACCTACGATAAAAGTTTCTAGACTACCTGAATTCCAAGCATTCTAATATGAAGTTCACTGTTGAAACTGAGAATAATGACTTGCTCTCTTTCTTAGATATTCAGCTAACCAATTGTGGTAGTTACTTAGGTACTTCTGTTTACAGGAAGGAATCATTCACTGGTTTGGGTCTGAATTTCTTATAATTTGTACCTAACATATATAAGCTGAATTCAGTACGAACTTTACTTTATAGATGCTATGCACTTAGTTTAAATTGGACATCTTTTCATGATGAAATTGATTTCCTGAGTAAATTCTTCAATAATAATTACCCTACTATGTTATTTCCTAGGATGGTAAAAGATTTTTTAAACCAGAAACTATGTGGTTCTAGGAAAGCAGCAATTGCAACTAAGGACATTCATTATATTAAGTTTCCCTTTTATGGTCATGTCAGTTATAATATTAGGAACTAGCTTTGAAAATACTCAAGTGTGTCTATCCTCAAATCTCATTCAGATTTGTATTTGTAAATCCTTTTACTGTAGGTTCATTTTTTTGATGTAAAGATAATATCCCAAAGCCACTGTGCTCAAACATAGTATATTCATATGCCTGTTCTAGCTGTGCAGCTAGATATATTGGGAGTTCAATTCGGAACCTCAAAATTCGTGTGTTTGAGCACAGAGGCTTGTCTCATGGAACATCTTTGCCACTGTCTAACCCAACTTTGTCAGAGATTAGGAACCACTGTTTCTGATATGGACCATACTTGTGATATGGATACTTTCAGTATTTTACATAGTAGTAATGACAGAATGGAACTGCAAATTTTGGAGTCTTTGTACATTCACACACTTAAGCCTTCATTAAATAACTATGAATCATCAACAAAGTTGTATATCTTAAGATTATAATGTTTTGTAGCTATATATATATATATATATATATATATATATATATATATATATATATATATATATAATATACCCAATCCTACATTGCCCCATGAGGAGCATAGGAGCCCGGGGCTAGGCAGTTGGTCCCGACATTTAAGATGAGAGTGACCAACCTCACTCATCCCCGAGTGGCATTACATGAGCAATTAACCCCAACCATCCCTTGGATATAAACCTTCACTGGCTCAATCTGATTGGAGCGCAGTAATTACCCACTGAACCACCAGGCGCCAAAATTTGGTTAAATAGTTACCACCCAGCGTAGTAAATGGTTTCCTGGTGCACAGGAAACCATTTGGCTTGTCACTCAGTGTAGAGTCACCCACAGGCTGAAGGAAGTGGAAAGAATGAAGGAAAGAAAGACAGAAGAGGGAGTGTAAAGTCACCCGTAGGCAGAAGGACAAGGAAAGAATGAAGGAAAGAAAGACAGAAGAGAATGGAAGAAAAGAAGGATGGAGAGGATAGGGCAGACACCCGAGAGCAGCACTACATCGAGTGAGTGGATGGTGAGCGCCCCCACCTACCACAATATATATATATATATATATATATATATATATATTATATATATTATATATATATAATATATTTATTATGTATATACATATATATATTATATTTATCATATATATATATATATATTTTATATATTATATATAAATATTATATTTATTATATATATACATATATATAATAATATATATATATATATATATATATATATATATATATATATACTGTATATATATGTACCCCTGGGGGTAGGGGGGTTTTCAAGAATACTCCCCCAGTATCCCTGCTTGTCGTAAAAGGCGACTAAAAGGGTTGGTGGAGGGTTAGTGCCCCTCCCGGAAAACAACTAACTAAAAAAATAAACAAGAAGCCTCGGACAAGGACTGACCAAACGATGACGACTCAGGACCCGGACAAAGGACTTGGTAATGAGTACATGGAATGTAAGGGGAGCGAATGATGAGGTGAAAGAGAGAGAGATTGTCCAGGTGCTTGAGGGTGCGAAAGTGAATGTATGTGGAATAACTGAAACAAAATGGAGAGGAGAAAGTGTGAGAGAATAGGAGTATGGATGGGGTATATGTGCAGGAGTAGATGAGAATGAGAGGGCAAAGGAAGGAGTATGTATAGTTGTGAGTAAAAGATGGAAGAAGAGCATAAGACAGTATGGATCAGTTGGGTCAAGGATTGTGTGGGTAAAGTTGAAAGTTGGAATACAAATGTGGGCGATTGTGTGTGTGTATGCGCCAACGCAAGATCGTGCTAGAAGAGTGAGAGAAGAGTTCTGGACAAATGTGGAAGTGTGCATGGAAAAGTTTGGAAGGAATGAGAGAGTGTTTTTGATTGGTGATATGAATGGTAAAGTTGGTAATGTGAAGATGGATGGAATAGTTGGTGAGTGGGGTGTGCCTGCTGAGATAGATGAGAATGGGAGTGCGTTAGTGGACATTTGTGCTGGGAGGGGTTTGGTGATAGCCAATACCCTCTTCAGGCATAAAATGATCCACAGGTATACATGGCGAGTGATGAGAAGGGTGGGTGGTGAACTGAATGAAAGGAAGGCAATGATTGATTATGTGTGTGTGGATGAAAGGATGCGAAGATGTGTAAAGGATGCAAGAGTGTATAGAGGTTGGGGGAGTGGACTTTCTGACCACTACTTGGTGGTGGCCAGAATTAGGATGCAAGTAAGATGGAGGAATAGAAGAAGGATAAGATGAGAGGAAGGAGTAGTTGCAAGGAGAGTGGAGAGGTTACAAGAGGATGAGAAAAAGGCAGAGTATAAGAGAGAAGTGGAGGAACGGTTGGGCAAATATGAATTGGGGCAGATGGGAGACGTGGAAGGTGTGTGTAAGATATTTACAGAAGAAATATGTGCAGCATGTGATGTGGTGTGTGGAAGGAAGAGAAGACGGAAGGGGGTGCAAGGAACAGCGTGGTGGACTGAAGAGGTGAAACAGGCTGTGGCACAAAAGAAGAAAGCATACAATGAATGGATGAGAAATAGGGGTGTGGAAGAAGTTGAGAGGCGGAAGAGAGAGTTATATGTAGAAAGAAAGAGAGAGGTGAAAAGATTAGTAAGAGAGAGTAAGAAGAGAGTGGATGAGGAATTTGGAAGGAATTTGAGTGTAAAGTGGAGGGACTGTAAGAAAATGTTCTGGAGAGAAGTGAAAAGAGTAAGACAGGGTGGAAGTGAAGTTATCAGGGGAGTGAAAGATAAAAATGGTAGATTACTAGTGGAGAAGGGAGAAAAAGTGAGCAGATGGAGAGAACACTTTAAGGAATTGTTGAACATAGAGGATGGAAGTAATGCGAGTATAAGTGGCTGGGGAATGGCTGGGAGAAGGAGGGAGGTGAGAAGACAGAAAGAAATTAGTAGGATAGAAGTTGTGGAAGCAATGAAGAAAGTTAAATCGGGGAAAGCCCCAGGAATTGATGGAGTGTGTGGTGAAATGCTGAAGCATGGGGGAGAGATAGTAGTAGAATGGATGTGGAAGATGTGCAGATTGGCCTGGGAGGAAGGTAGAGTCCCGGAGGATTGGAAGTCAGGTATAATTATTCCCTTGTACAAAGGAAAAGGGGAAAAAGAAGTGTGTGGTAATCATAGGGGCATTTGTCTTCTTAGTATAATAGGAAAAGTGTATGGTAGGATACTTATAGACAGAGTTAGAGAAAGAACAGAGGAATTAGTTGGAGAAGAACAGGGAGGCTTTAGGAAGGGAAGAGGTTGTGTAGATCAGATATTCATTCTTAGATCTTTAGTGGAAAAGTTTCTAGAGAAGGGAAAGAAGTTGTATGCAGCTTTCATGGATTTGGAGAAAGCATATGACAGGGTGGATAGACAAGGATTGTGGAAAGTGTTAAGAATATATGGAGTAGATGGGATGTTGTTGAATGCTGTGAAGAGTATGTACGATGGTGCAAAGGCTGCAGTGCGTGTGGATGGTGAACTAAGTGAATTTTTCTCTTTGAAAGTTGGTTTGAAACAGGGATGTGTCATGTCTCCATGGTTGTTCAATCTGTACATGGATGGGGTAATAAAAGAGGTACAAGGTAGGGTAGTGGATGTTGGAGTGGCCCTGGTGAGAGAGGATAGTGTTTGGAAACTCCCTGTACTGTTGTTTGCAGATGATACTGTGTTGTTGAGTGAAGACGAAGGAGAGCTGCAAGGCTTTGTGGATGAGTTTGAGAGAGTGTGTAAGAAACGGAACCTAAAGGTGAATGTAGGGAAGAGTAAAGTGATGGTCTTTGAGAGAGGTGAAGTTAGTGAATGTACAGCGAGGTTGGATGGTGAGGAATTGGAAAATGTGAGTACGTTTAAGTATTTGGGTAGTGTGATGAGTAAGGATGGAGGTTTGGAGGGTGAAGTGCTTGAAAGGGTACAGCAGGGAAGAAAGGTTGCTGGTTCCTTGAAAGCATTGATAATAAACAGGGAAGTGAGCATGGAAGTGAAAAAGTTACTACATGACAGTATTGTGATACCAACTCTAACGTACGGAAGTGAAGCTTGGACATTGTTGGAAGGACACAAGTCAAGAGTGAGAGCAGTGGAAATGAGTTATTTAAGAGGAGCCTGTGGAGTCACGTGGAGAGACAGGCTGACGAATGAAGATATAAAGGAGCGTTGTGGTGTGGATGTGTATGTGACAGGAAGCGTTATGAGGAACACACTGAGGTGGTTTGGCCATGTGGAGAGGATGGAGGGTGAAAGACTGATGAAGAGAGTGTATGTGAGTGAGGCGGAGGGGTGAAGAGGGAGGGGAGGCCGAGGATGTGATGGAGGGATGGGGTGGGAGAGGTATATGAGAGAAGGGGGTTGAGTTGGGAGCAGGGCAGTGAAATGGCGGGGGACAGGGCGACTTGGAGGCGATTTGTTTGTGGCCACCCCAAACGGGATTGAGGCGTCTGGCAATAGATGGATAGATAGATATATATGTACGGAACATATATATATATGTACAGTAATCATTCCAATATCCGACGTAATAGAGCCATAGGCAGGTCCGGATAGTGGTCTTGTCCGGATATTGGACCCCAGCTTATGGACTTGTACTTATGGACCCTAACTCAGAGAAACACCTATACAACTCCCTCTGGACAAGCATAGCACCTATTTAAGACCCAAATCACACCAATAAGGCACATAAATGACTGAAATAAATGCAAAAGAAGCATAAAATGAAGGTTTAGAAGTAGGTTCATACATATTAAACATTCTGGTGACTGGTGCCTGGACTGGTATTTATGGACCCTAACCTAGCCTAACTCAGAAAAACACCTTCCTACTCACATGCATAGCTCCTAACACCCTGTTCACACCAATAAAGGACATTAAAGAGTGAAATGAGGTAAGTATAGTATGGAAAAAAGTACAGTATGGAACATTCTGCCTACTTACAGCAAGTCCATGGCCACCTCGATGAATAACCGCCTCCTCTCGGACTCTGACAGTAAGAAGGATTTCCCTGAAGTACTTCCAGTACACTGTTCATGAAGTCTTGCATTGAACTTAGTCAGTCGCACACAGAAGTCCGTTCTCTTCACAGTGCGCACTCTTGTCTAACTAATGCTCCATTGTAACTTTAAGTGTTGCACTCTGCACTTTAACTTTTCCCATTCTTCTAATAATTTTCTAAAGCAAAAACAAACAAGTCTATTTACGTTAAATTTTGTTCCAAATTAGTCTTTTCTCTCACAACTGTAAATCCTTAACACAACACTCTGTTTTTTTCACTGCACAACACTGTAAATTCCCGTGTGGTCTAGTGGAGAAGTTTTTGCTATTTATTCACTGTCAGAGTCCGAGAGTATCACTGGCAGGTGACCTAGGGGTGCGTCGCTGGGTCGTGGTGATGGCATACCCACTGCAGATGACTCTGAAGACAGCCGCAAACTCACGTCGAGCGGTGACTCCACCGTGGCTGATGTGCTGGGCTGTGGCTTGGAGCATGAGGGCCTGTCTTGGGGAGGCAACGGAGTGGAGCCAGGGCTGGGCACAGCAGGGGTCACGGTCCTGAAAAAACTGTCAGTGGTTGATTGAGGCAATGACCGACGATTCTGACGATTGATGATGCGCTGCCTGAAAGCACGCACTTCCTTCACAAGTCCCAAGGGCCCCATCTCCCTGTTGCAGTCCGGGTGTTCCAGGTAGTCTAGGACGAACTCTAGATGTTCCCGGAGTGCGCTCAGCTTGGGGATGGCTGGAGTAGTATCCTGCTGAGAGGAGTCCGCATGATCGTCACCTTCCTCGTCAGAATCTTCAAGCTCGGTACTGACACCTGCAACTGAAGACGCGATCTCGATATCAGACAATATTTGATACCCAGGATCGCCCTCGTCGTCATCCAACCACTCACGAAGATCGTCCACATCAACATCGTCACCGTGCGTACGTAGCCATGCATGGAAGTCATCCACGTCAAACCCTAGAAAATCGTACTCCACATCCGTTCCGAGAAGCAGACAAGACCAACCATTTTCCAGAGTCTTCACAGGGACTTCCTTCCATGCACTAGCCCAGTTGTACAGCGCAGACCTGATGTTGTAGCGGTGAAGGTTTTCCAAAGTCCGCTGGCCTCGTGTGTCCCGTCCCTCCCTGTGCTCGTCCTCGTCCTCGAGAACAACCATCACCTCGCCCAGGAACTTCCTTCGGTATAGGCGCTTTGTTGCCACGATCACTCCTTGGTCCATTGGTTGGATGAGAGCAGTCGTATTAGGTGGCAGAAACATGCACCTAATCCGGCCATTCTCATCCTCCAAGTCCTTGTTGCACGGGTGGGCAGGTGCATTGTCGAGGAGGAGGGCCTTTATCTGGTCGTGCGGGATTCCCAGTGTCTTCATCTGGTAATTGATGACCTCCTTGACAGAGAGTGGCGATGGAACCAGTCTTTGAAGATCACGGCTGTAAACCATGCCTTCAAAGAATGGTACCAGACGACAGGAAGGACATCCATCACCCCACAAAGACACCGAGGCTGCTTTGCATGGCCAACAACAACGGGCTTAAGCCGGTGCATGCCGTTAGCATTGGCACATCACAAAGCAGATATCCGTTCCTTGGAGAGCTTGAGGCCAGGTACACGCTTCTCCGTCTCCTCGGCTAGAGTGTTCATTGGCAGCGAGCAATAGAATAGACCAGTTTCGTCTGCGTTGTAGACTTGACCGAGAGTGAGGCCCTCCCTGTCGATCAAGCCCTTCACCTTGTGCCGAAACTCGTCAACTCCATCCTCGTTAGCGTCCAAAGCTTCGCCATGAGCTTTACGGTTGGTAAGGCCATGCCATAACTTGAACGCAAAGAGCCAACCCTCGGATGCCTTGAAGTCTAGGGCATCGAGAAGCCTGGCGAACTTCTCAGCAGCAGCCTTCAGCTCCGTTCCACGTACCATCACACCAGCAGCACGTTGCTGTCGATGCCAAATCAATGTGGAGCGGTCGATTTCAGCAAACTTGGGAGTAAACATCACCTTCCTCTCCACGTTGCGTTTGCTTCTCGACTAGAAGTCAGCCGTGTACTGCATGAGTTTGTCTCGGGATCTCTTAATATCGAACAAAGTAGATCGGGCCAGGTTGAACTCGTGTAGGATGTGGGAAGAAGACCACCCCGCATCTACTTTCTCCAATATTTCTTGTTTCTTCTCCAGAGTCAACACCACTCTCTTCCTTTTCTCAGGTGGCGGGGCCATCATCGCACACACTAAGAGGAGGCCCGAGAGCAGCAGGAGTGCCTGCAGCAGGTAAGGCACCACCACAAAAGCAATCATGCGGGCGGCCATAACGACGAGCATGCACTTGCGGCGAGAAACAGGCGGAAAGTGGGGAGGATGCAGCGGCGCTCTATCGGACGTCGGAGGAATGACGCGCCACAACAATGCTTTCCCGCACCACGAGCGGCAAGTTCAAATTACGGGTGGGATTTTTTTTTTTTTTTTAATTTTTTGCAGTTTTCGGACCATTTTGGGAATATTGGATCCCGGGACGATTATGTCCAGTTAGTGGGGCTGTTCGGATATTGGGCGTCCGGATATTAGAGTGATTACTGTATATATATATATATATATATATATATATATATATATATATATACCCTGGGGGTAGGGGGGGTTTCAAGAATACTCCCCCAGTATCCCTGCTTGTTGTACGAGGCGACTAAAAGGGTTGGTGGTGGGTTAGTGCCCCACCCCTTAAAAAGAACTAACTAAAAAGCAAATAAAGCGCCTCGGACCCGGACGGACCATACGTTGACGACTAAGGAACGGACAAAGGACATTCTTAGGGTGGGGACGTGGAATGTGAGAGGAGTGAATGATGAAGTGAAAGAGAGAGAGATTGTTCAGGTGCTTGAGGATGCAAAAGTGGATATATGTGGATTGACTGAAACTAAATGGAAAGGTGAAAGGGTGAGAGAATGGGAATATGGTTTAGGTATATGTGCGGGAGTCAATGAAAATGAGAGGGCAAGAGAGGGAGTATGTCTGATGATAAGCAAGAAGTGCAAGGAGAATATAAGAGAGTATGGAACAGTGGGTGCAAGGATTGTATGGGTGAGGATGAAAGTAGATATACAAGCGTGGGCGATTGTATGTGTGTATGCCTCGACAGAGGATCGAGTGGCAAGAGTGATAGATGAGTTTTGGGTGAGTGTAGAAGCGTGTATGGACAAGCTTGAGAGGAGCGAGCGAGTGCTGTTGATTGGAGACATGAATGGCAAAGTTGGGAATGTACAAGCGGATGGGGTGGTTGGTCAGTGGGGTGTGCCAGCTGACATAGATGGGAATGGAAGTGCTTTGGTGGACATCTGTGCTTGTAAGGGGTTGGTAATAGCCAACACCTACTTTCGGCATAAGTTGATCCACCGGTATACATGGAGAGTAATGAGGAGGATGGATGGTGAACTTGTTGAATGAAAGGCAATGATAGACTACGTGTGTGTGGATGAACAAATGAGAAGACAAGTGTTGGATGCAAGAGTGTGGAGAGGGTGGGGGAATGGAGTCTCGGACCATCACTTAGTGATGGCCAAGATAGAGCTGCAAAGAAAGTGGTTGAGGAGACGAAGGGGAAGACAGGAGGAAGCAACTCCTGTGAGAAGAGTGGAGAAGCTGCAAGACAGTGAGAAAATGACAGAGTATAAGAGCATAGTGGAAGAAAGATTGGGAAGGTATATGCTAGAGCAGATGGAAGGGGTGGAAGACATATGTAAGATATTCACGGAAGAGATAGGCGCAGCGTGTGAGACGGTTTGTGGAGTGAGGAGGAGATGCAAGGGTGTGCAAGGGACAGCATGGTGGAATGATGAAGTGAAACAAGCTGTGGAACAAAAGAAGAAGGCATATAGTGAATGGTTAGCGAGTAGAGGTAGAGGAGAAGATGAGAGAGAGAAGAGAGAGGTATATGTGAGCAGGGGAAGGGAGGTTAAGAGACTGGTGAAGGAGAGTAAAAAGAAAGTGGATGAAGAGTTTGGGAGGAATCTGAGTGTGAAATGGAGGGAGAGTAAGAAATTGTTTTGGAAGGAGGTAAAGAAAGTAAGGCAGTGTGAAAGGGGAAATAGTAGGGGAGTGAAAGATAGGAATAATAGATTGTTGGTGGAGAAGAGAGAGAAACTGAGGAGATGGAAGGAGCACTTTGAGGATTTGTTGAATGTAGAGAGTGAGAGCAGTGCGAGTATAAGTGGTTGGGGAATGGCTGGGAGAAGAAGAGATGAGAGGAGGTTTGGAAGAGATCAGTAGGGCGGAAGTAGTGGAAGCGATGAAGAAGATTAAGTTGGGAAAGGCCCCAGGAATTGATGGAGTGTGTGGTGAAATGCTTAGGTATGGGGGTGAGATTGTTGTGGAGTGGATATGGAAGTTGTGTAGATTGGCTTGGGAAGAGGGAAGGGTTCCAGAGGACTGGAAATCAGGTATAATTGTTCCTTTATACAAAGGAAAAGGGGAGAGAGAAGTATGTGGTAACCATAGGGGTATTTGCCTACTTAGTGTGACTGGTAAAATATATGGTAGAATACTCATTGATAGGGTTAGGCATATGACAGAGGAGCTAGTTGGAGAAGAACAAGGGGGATTTAGGAAGGGAAAAGGGTGTGGAGATCAGATATTTGTTCTAAGATGTTTAGTGGAGAAGTATCTAGAGAAGGGAAGGAACGTGTATGCTGCCTTCATGGACTTGGAGAAAGCTTATGACAGAATAGATAGGCAAGGTATGTGGAAGGTATTAAGAATATATGGAGTGGAGGGGAAATTGTTGAGTGCTTTGAAGAGTATGTACGAGGGAGCTAGGGCTACGGTGCGAGTGGATGGTGAGCTGAGTGAGTTCTTTGATCTCAGTGTGGGACTGAAACAGGGTTGTGTGATGTCTCCATGGCTGTTTAATATATACATGGATGGGGTTGTAAAGGAGGTGCAGGGTAGGGCAGTGGATGTGGGCGTGGCTCTAATGAATGAGGGTGAGATCTGGAAGCTTCCGGTGTTGCTGTTTGCTGATGATACAGTACTGTTGAGTGAAGATGAATGGGAGTTGCAAGGTTTGGTGAATGAATTTGGGACAGTGTGTAGGAGGAGGAATCCGAAAGTTAATGTAAACAAAAGTAAAGTTATGGTGTTTGAGGGGAATGAAGTCACAGATTGTGCAGTGAGGTTGGATGGTGAGGATATGGAGAATGTGAGTGCATTCAAGTACTTGGGTAGTGTGATGAGTAAGGATGGAACTTTGGGGGATGAAATGCGTGAAAAGGTACAGCAGGGAAGGAAGGTTGTTGGTACACTGAAAGCAGTGATGAGAAATAGGGAGGTGAGTATGGAAGTTAAGAAGTCACTGCATGATAGTATTGTGATCCCTACCCTGACGTATGGAAGCGAGGCATGGACTTTGCAAGAGGGGAACAAGTCAAGAGTGCGAGCATTGGAAATGAGTTACCTGAGAGGAGCATGTGGAGTGACGTGGAGGGACAGGTTGACGAATGAAGAAGTGAAGGAACGCTGTGGGGTAGATGTGGATGTGGTTGAGAAGATTAGGAGAAATACACTGAGGTGGTTTGGACATGTGAAGAGAATGGAGAATGAAAGACTGACTAAGAGGGTGTATGTAGGTGAGGTGGAGGGAGGGAGAGGGAGAGGTAGACCAAGGATGAGGTGGAGGGATGGAGTTGAGAGGTATATGAGGGAGGGGGGTGAGTTGGGGGGAGTGTAGTCAAATGGTGGGTGACAGTGACTTGGAGGCGTTTTGTCTGTGGCCACCCTTTGCGGGATTAGGGCGTCGGCCTATAGATAGATAGATAGACATATATATATAATATATGTATGTACACACAAAACAACTATCGTTACACCTTCTGCGCGATATAAAATGACACACGAATGAAGGTTTTTGATAACAGCCTCCTCCATTGGTATCCCTGCGTGTGTTTGTTGCATATTTATTATAAGCTATATCCATTGCTTCTCCCATGCATATTTCTACCTCGTCCTATTTGGCAACTCACCCACTGTCAGGCTTACCAACCCTAGCGAGACAGCCAGGTTGTTCAGTATGAAACACATCGAACCCCCCTGTAACGATAGTTTTTTTGCTGTGTGTACATATATATATATATATGTGTGTGTGTGTGTACATATATATATATATATATATATATATATATATATATATATATATGTACATATATATAATATATATATATGTACATATATATAATATATATATGTACATATAATATATATATATATGTACATATATATAATATATATATATGTACAGATGCTGTTGGCATCCCTACGTCAAGTGGGGTTGGTGGAGGATTAGTGCCCCTCCCTGTAAAACAATTAACTCTAAGCCCTTGGCCACCCCGTCTGGGATACATGGCGTCTGGCAATGAATGAATGAATGAAAAACATATATATAATATATATATGCACATATATATAATATATATATATATATGTACATATATATAATATATATATATATGCACATTTATATAATATATATATATATATATATATATATGCACATATATATATGTACATATATATAATATATATATGTGTACATATATATAATATATATATATATGTGTACATATATATATATATATATATATATATATATATATATATATATTATATATATGGACTTTCTGACCACTACTTGGTGGTGGCCAGAATTAAAGTCCAAGTAAGATGGAGGAACAGAAGAAGGGAAAGACGAGAGGAAGGAGTAGTTGCAAGGAGAGTGGAAAGGTTACAAGAGGATGAGAAAAAGGCAGAGTATAAGAGAGAAGTGAAGGAACGATTGGGCAAATATGAATTGGAGCAGATGGGGGACGTGGAAGGTGTGTGCAGAATATTTACAGAAGAAATATGTGCAGCATGTGATGTGGTGTGTGGAAGGAAGAGAAGACGGAGGGGGGTGCAAGGAACAGCGTGGTGGACTGAAGAGGTGAAACAGGCTGTGGCACAAAAGAAGAAAGCTTACAATGAATGGATGAGGAATAGGGGCGTGGAAGAGGTTGAGAGGCGGAAGAGAGAGTTATATGTAGAAAGAAAGAGAGAGGTGAAAAGATTAGTAAGAGAGAGTAAGAAGAGAGTGGATGAGGAATTTGGAAGGAATTTGAGTGTAAAGTGGAGGGACTGTAAGAAAATGTTCTGGAGAGAGGTGAAAAGAGTAAGACAGGGTGGAAGTGAAGTTAGCAGGGGAGTGAAAGATAAAAATGGTAGATTACTAGTGGAGAAGGGAGAAAAAGTGAGCAGATGGAGAGAACACTTTAAGGAATTGTTGAACATACAGGATGGAAGTAATGCGAGTATAAGTGGCTGGGGAATGGCTGGGAGAAGGAGGGATGTGAGAAGACAGGAAGAAATCAGTAGGATAGAAGTTGTGGAAGCAATGAAGAAAGTTAAATCAGGGAAAGCCCCAGGAATTGATGGAGTGTGTGGTGAAATGCTGAAGCATGGGGGAGAGATAGTAGTAGAATGGATGTGGAAGATGTGCAGATTGGCCTGGGAGGAAGGTAGAGTCCCGGAGGATTGGAAGTCAGGTATAATTATTCCCTTGTACAAAGGAAAAGGGGAAAAAGAAGTGTGTGGTAATCATAGGGGCATTTGTCTTCTTGGTATAATAGGAAAAGTGTATGGTAGGATACTTATAGACAGAGTTAGAGAAAGAACAGAGGAATTAGTTGGAGAAGAACAGGGAGGCTTTAGGAAGGGAAAAGGTTGTGTAGATCAGATATTCATTCTCAGATCTTTAGTGGAAAAGTTTCTAGAGAAGGGAAAGAAGTTGTATGCAGCTTTCATGGATTTGGAGAAAGCATATGACAGGGTGGATAGACAAGGATTGTGGAAAGTGTTAAGAATATATGGAGTAGATGGGATGTTGTTGAATGCTGTGAAGAGTATGTACGATGGTGCAAAGGCTGCAGTGCGTGTGGATGGTGAACTAAGTGAATTTTTCTCTTTGAAAGTTGGTTTGAAACAGGGATGTGTCATGTCTCCATGGTTGTTCAATCTGTACATGGATGGGGTAATAAAAGAGGTACAAGGTAGGGTAGTGGATGTTGGAGTGGCCCTGGTGAGAGAGGATAGTGTTTGGAAACTCCCTGTACTGTTGTTTGCAGATGATACTGTGTTGTTGAGTGAAGACGAAGGAGAGCTGCAAGGCTTTGTGGATGAGTTTGAGAGAGTGTGTAAGAAACGGAACCTAAAGGTGAATGTAGGGAAGAGTAAAGTGATGGTCTTTGAGAGAGGTGAAGTTAGTGAATGTACAGCGAGGTTGGATGGTGAGGAATTGGAAAATGTGAGTACGTTTAAGTATTTGGGTAGTGTGATGAGTAAGGATGGAGGTTTGGAGGGTGAAGTGCTTGAAAGGGTACAGCAGGGAAGAAAGGTTGCTGGTTCCTTGAAAGCATTGATAATAAACAGGGAAGTGAGCATGGAAGTGAAAAAGTTACTACATGACAGTATTGTGATACCAACTCTAACGTACGGAAGTGAAGCTTGGACATTGTTGGAAGGACACAAGTCAAGAGTGAGAGCAGTGGAAATGAGTTATTTAAGAGGAGCCTGTGGAGTCACGTGGAGAGACAGGCTGACGAATGAAGATATAAAGGAGCGTTGTGGTGTGGATGTGTATGTGACAGGAAGCGTTATGAGGAACACACTGAGGTGGTTTGGCCATGTGGAGAGGATGGAGGGTGAAAGACTGATGAAGAGAGTGTATGTGAGTGAGGCGGAGGGGTGAAGAGGGAGGGGGCGGCCGAGGATGAGATGGAGGGATGGGGTGGAGAGGTATATGAGAGAAGGGGGTTGAGTTGGGAGCAGGGCAGTGAAATGGCGGGGGACAGGGCGACTTGGAGGCGATTTGTTTGTGGCCACCCCAAACGGGATTGAGGCGTCTGGCAATAGATGGATAGATAGATATATATGTACGGAACATATATATATATGTACAGTAATCATTCCAATATCCGACGTAATAGAGCCATAGGCAGGTCCGGATAGTGGTCTTGTCCGGATATTGGACCCCAGCTTATGGACTTGTACTTATGGACCCTAACTCAGAGAAACACCTATACAACTCCCTCTGGACAAGCATAGCACCTATTTAAGACCCAAATCACACCAATAAGGCACATAAATGACTGAAATAAATGCAAAAGAAGCATAAAATGAAGGTTTAGAAGTAGGTTCATACATATTAAACATTCTGGTGACTGGTGCCTGGACTGGTATTTATGGACCCTAACCTAGCCTAACTCAGAAAAACACCTTCCTACTCACATGCATAGCTCCTAACACCCTGTTCACACCAATAAAGGACATTAAAGAGTGAAATGAGGTAAGTATAGTATGGAAAAAAGTACAGTATGGAACATTCTGCCTACTTACAGCAAGTCCATGGCCACCTCGATGAATAACCGCCTCCTCTCGGACTCTGACAGTAAGAAGGATTTCCTGAAGTACTTCCAGTACACTGTTCATGAAGTCTTGCATTGAACTTAGTCAGTCGCACACAGAAGTCCGTTCTCTTCACAGTGCGCACTCTTGTCTAACTAATGCTCCATTGTAACTTTAAGTGTTGCACTCTGCACTTTAACTTTTCCCATTCTTCTAATAATTTTCTAAAGCAAAAACAAACAAGTCTATTTACGTTAAATTTTGTTCCAAATTAGTCTTTTCTCTCACAACTGTAAATCCTTAACACAACACTCTGTTTTTTTCACTGCACAACACTGTAAATTCCCGTGTGGTCTAGTGGAGAAGTTTTTGCTATTTATTCACTGTCAGAGTCCGAGAGTATCACTGGCAGGTGACCTAGGGGTGCGTCGCTGGGTCGTGGTGATGGCATACCCACTGCAGATGACTCTGAAGACAGCCGCAAACTCACGTCGAGCGGTGACTCCACCGTGGCTGATGTGCTGGGCTGTGGCTTGGAGCATGAGGGCCTGTCTTGGGGAGGCAACGGAGTGGAGCCAGGGCTGGGCACAGCAGGGGTCACGGTCCTGAAAAAACTGTCAGTGGTTGATTGAGGCAATGACCGACGATTCTGACGATTGATGATGCGCTGCCTGAAAGCACGCACTTCCTTCACAAGTCCCAAGGGCCCCATCTCCCTGTTGCAGTCCGGGTGTTCCAGGTAGTCTAGGACGAACTCTAGATGTTCCCGGAGTGCGCTCAGCTTGGGGATGGCTGGAGTAGTATCCTGCTGAGAGGAGTCCGCATGATCGTCACCTTCCTCGTCAGAATCTTCAAGCTCGGTACTGACACCTGCAACTGAAGACGCGATCTCGATATCAGACAATATTTGATACCCAGGATCGCCCTCGTCGTCATCCAACCACTCACGAAGATCGTCCACATCAACATCGTCACCGTGCGTACGTAGCCATGCATGGAAGTCATCCACGTCAAACCCTAGAAAATCGTACTCCACATCCGTTCCGAGAAGCAGACGAGACCAATCATTTTCCAGAGTCTTCACATGGACTTCCTTCCATGCACTAGCCCAGTTGTACAGCACAGACCTGATGTTGTAGCGGCGAAGGTTTTCCAAAGTCCGCTGGCCTTGTGTGTCCCGTCCCTCCCTGTGCTCGTCCTCGTCCTCGAGAACAACCATCACCTCGCCCAGGAACTTCCTTCGGTATAGGCGCTTTGTTGCCACGATCACTCCTTGGTCCATTGGTTGGATGAGAGCAGTCGTATTAGGTGGCAGAAACATGCACCTAATCCGGCCATTCTCATCCTCCAAGTCCTTGTTGCACGGGTGGGCAGGTGCATTGTCGAGGAGGAGGGCCTTTATCTGGTCGTGCGGGATTCCCAGTGTCTTCATCTGGTAATTGATGACCTCCTTGACGAAGTGGCGGTGGAACCAGTCTTTGAAGATCACGGCTGTAAACCATGCCTTCAAATAATGGTACCAGACGACAGGAAGGACATCCATCACCCCACAAAGACACCGAGGCTGCTTTGCATGGCCAACAACAACGGGCTTAAGCCGGTGCATGCCGTTAGCATTGGCACATCACAAAGCAGATATCCGTTCCTTGGAGAGCTTGAGGCCAGGTACATGCTTCTCTGTCTCCTCGGCTAGAGTGTTCATTGGCAGCGAGCAATAGAATAGACCAGTTTCGTCTGCGTTGTAGACTTGACCGAGAGTGAGGCCCTCCCTGTCGATCAAGCCCTTCACCTTGTGCCGAAACTCGTCAACTCCATCCTCGTTAGCGTCCAAAGCTTCGCCATGAGCTTTACGGTTGGTAAGGCCATGCCATAACTTGAACGCAAAGAGCCAACCCTCGGATGCCTTGAAGTCTAGGGCATCGAGAAGCCTGGCGAACTTCTCAGCAGCAGCCTTCAGCTCCGTTCCACGTACCATCACACCAGCAGCACGTTGCTGTCGATGCCAAATCAATGTGGAGCGGTCGATTTCAGCAAACTTGGGAGTAAACATCACCTTCCTCTCCACGTTGCGTTTGCTTCTCGACTAGAAGTCAGCCGTGTACTGCATGAGTTTGTCTCGGGATCTCTTAATATCGAACAAAGTAGATCGGGCCAGGTTGAACTCGTGTAGGATGTGGGAAGAAGACCACCCCGCATCTACTTTCTCCAATATTTCTTGTTTCTTCTCCAGAGTCAACACCACTCTCTTCCTTTTCTCAGGTGGCGGGGCCATCATCGCACACACTAAGAGGAGGCCCGAGAGCAGCAGGAGTGCCTGCAGCAGGTAAGGCACCACCACAAAAGCAATCATGCGGGCGGCCATAACGACGAGCATGCACTTGCGGCGAGAAACAGGCGGAAAGTGGGGAGGATGCAGCGGCGCTCTATCGGACGTCGGAGGAATGACGCGCCACAACAATGCTTTCCCGCACCACGAGCGGCAAGTTCAAATTACGGGTGGGATTTTTTTTTTTTTTAATTTTTTGCAGTTTTCGGACCATTTTGGGAATATTGGATCCCGGGACGATTATGTCCAGTTAGTGGGGCTGTTCGGATATTGGGCGTCCGGATATTAGAGTGATTACTGTATATATATATATATATATATATATATATATATATATATATATATATACCCTGGGGGTAGGGGGGGTTTCAAGAATACTCCCCCAGTATCCCTGCTTGTTGTACGAGGCGACTAAAAGGGTTGGTGGTGGGTTAGTGCCCCACCCCTTAAAAAGAACTAACTAAAAAAGCAAATAAAGCGCCTCGGACCCGGACGGACCATACGTTGACGACTAAGGAACGGACAAAGGACATTCTTAGGGTGGGGACGTGGAATGTGAGAGGAGTGAATGATGAAGTGAAAGAGAGAGAGATTGTTCAGGTGCTTGAGGATGCAAAAGTGGATATATGTGGATTGACTGAAACTAAATGGAAAGGTGAAAGGGTGAGAGAATGGGAATATGGTTTAGGTATATGTGCGGGAGTCAATGAAAATGAGAGGGCAAGAGAGGGAGTATGTCTGATGATAAGCAAGAAGTGCAAGGAGAATATAAGAGAGTATGGAACAGTGGGTGCAAGGATTGTATGGGTGAGGATGAAAGTAGATATACAAGCGTGGGCGATTGTATGTGTGTATGCCTCGACAGAGGATCGAGTGGCAAGAGTGATAGATGAGTTTTGGGTGAGTGTAGAAGCGTGTATGGACAAGCTTGAGAGGAGCGAGCGAGTGCTGTTGATTGGAGACATGAATGGCAAAGTTGGGAATGTACAAGCGGATGGGGTGGTTGGTCAGTGGGGTGTGCCAGCTGACATAGATGGGAATGGAAGTGCTTTGGTGGACATCTGTGCTTGTAAGGGGTTGGTAATAGCCAACACCTACTTTCGGCATAAGTTGATCCACCGGTATACATGGAGAGTAATGAGGAGGATGGATGGTGAACTTGTTGAATGAAAGGCAATGATAGACTACGTGTGTGTGGATGAACAAATGAGAAGACAAGTGTTGGATGCAAGAGTGTGGAGAGGGTGGGGGAATGGAGTCTCGGACCATCACTTAGTGATGGCCAAGATAGAGCTGCAAAGAAAGTGGTTGAGGAGACGAAGGGGAAGACAGGAGGAAGCAACTCCTGTGAGAAGAGTGGAGAAGCTGCAAGACAGTGAGAAAATGACAGAGTATAAGAGCATAGTGGAAGAAAGATTGGGAAGGTATATGCTAGAGCAGATGGAAGGGGTGGAAGACATATGTAAGATATTCACGGAAGAGATAGGCGCAGCGTGTGAGACGGTTTGTGGAGTGAGGAGGAGATGCAAGGGTGTGCAAGGGACAGCATGGTGGAATGATGAAGTGAAACAAGCTGTGGAACAAAAAGAAGAAGGCATATAGTGAATGGTTAGCGAGTAGAGGTAGAGGAGAAGATGAGAGAGAGATGAGAGAGGTATATGTGAGCAGGAGAAGGGAGGTTAAGAGACTGGTGAAGGAGAGTAAAAGAAAGTGGATGAAGAGTTTGGGAGGAATCTGAGTGTGAAATGGAGGGAGAGTAAGAAATTGTTTTGGAAGGAGGTAAAGAAAGTAAGGCAGTGTGAAAGGGGAAATAGTAGGGGAGTGAAAGATAGGAATAATAGATTGTTGGTGGAGAAGAGAGAGAAACTGAGGAGATGGAAGGAGCACTTTGAGGATTTGTTGAATGTAGAGAGTGAGAGCAGTGCGAGTATAAGTGGTTGGGGAATGGCTGGGAGAAGAAGAGATGAGAGGAGGGAGGAAGAGATCAGTAGGGCGGAAGTAGTGGAAGCGATGAAGAAGATTAAGTTGGGAAAGGCCCCAGGAATTGATGGAGTGTGTGGTGAAATGCTTAGGTATGGGGGTGAGATTGTTGTGGAGTGGATATGGAAGTTGTGTAGATTGGCTTGGGAAGAGGGAAGGGTTCCAGAGGACTGGAAATCAGGTATAATTGTTCCTTTATACAAAGGAAAAGGGGAGAGAGAAGTATGTGGTAACCATAGGGGTATTTGCCTACTTAGTGTGACTGGTAAAATATATGGTAGAATACTCATTGATAGGGTTAGGCATATGACAGAGGAGCTAGTTGGAGAAGAACAAGGGGGATTTAGGAAGGGAAAAGGGTGTGGAGATCAGATATTTGTTCTAAGATGTTTAGTGGAGAAGTATCTAGAGAAGGGAAGGAACGTGTATGCTGCCTTCATGGACTTGGAGAAAGCTTATGACATAATAGATAGGCAAGGTATGTGGAAGGTATTAAGAATATATGGAGTGGAGGGGAAATTGTTGAGTGCTTTGAAGAGTATGTACGAGGGAGCTAGGGCTACGGTGCGAGTGGATGGTGAGCTGAGTGAGTTCTTTGATCTCAGTGTGGGACTGAAACAGGGTTGTGTGATGTCTCCATGGCTGTTTAATATATACATGGATGGGGTTGTAAAGGAGGTGCAGGGTAGGGCAGTGGATGTGGGGGTGGCTCTAATGAATGAGGGTGAGATCTGGAAGCTTCCGGTGTTGCTGTTTGCTGATGATACAGTACTGTCGAGTGAAGATGAATGGGAGTTGCAAGGTTTGGTGAATGAATTTGGGACAGTGTGTAGGAGGAGGAATCCGAAAGTTAATGTAAACAAAAGTAAAGTTATGGTGTTTGAGGGGAATGAAGTCACAGATTGTGCAGTGAGGTTGGATGGTGAGGATATGGAGAATGTGAGTGCATTCAAGTACTTGGGTAGTGTGATGAGTAAGGATGGAACTTTGGGGGATGAAATGCGTGAAAAGGTACAGCAGGGAAGGAAGGTTGTTGGTACACTGAAAGCAGTGATGAGAAATAGGGAGGTGAGTATGGAAGTTAAGAAGTCACTGCATGATAGTATTGTGATCCCTACCCTGACGTATGGAAGCGAGGCATGGACTTTGCAAGAGGGGAACAAGTCAAGAGTGCGAGCATTGGAAATGAGTTACCTGAGAGGAGCATGTGGAGTGACGTGGAGGGACAGGTTGACGAATGAAGAAGTGAAGGAACGCTGTGGGGTAGATGTGGATGTGGTTGAGAAGATTAGGAGAAATACACTGAGGTGGTTTGGACATGTGAAGAGAATGGAGAATGAAAGACTGACTAAGAGGGTGTATGTAGGTGAGGTGGAGGGAGGGAGAGGGAGAGGTAGACCAAGGATGAGGTGGAGGGATGGAGTTGAGAGGTATATGAGGGAGGGGGGGGTGAGTTGGGGGGAGTGTAGTCAAATGGTGGGTGACAGTGACTTGGAGGCGTTTTGTCTGTGGCCACCCTTTGCGGGATTAGGGCGTCGGCCTATAGATAGATAGATAGACATATATATATAATATATGTATGTACACACAAAACAACTATCGTTACACCTTCTGCGCGATATAAAATGACACACGAATGAAGGTTTTTGATAACAGCCTCCTCCATTGGTATCCCTGCGTGTGTTTGTTGCATATTTATTATAAGCTATATCCATTGCTTCTCCCATGCATATTTCTACCTCGTCCTATTTGGCAACTCACCCACTGTCAGGCTTACCAACCCTAGCGAGACAGCCAGGTTGTTCAGTATGAAACACATCGAACCCCCTGTAACGATAGTTTTTTTGCTGTGTGTACATATATATATATATATATATATATATATATATATATATATATTATATATATGTGTGTGTGTGTGTACATATATATATATATATATATATATATATATATATATATGTACATATATATAATATATATATATGTACATATATATATATATATATATGTACATATAATATATATATATATGTACATATATATAATATATATATATATGTACATATATATATATATATATATGTACATATATATCCCTACGTCAAGTGGGGTTGGTGGAGGATTAGTGCCCCTCCCTGTAAAACAATTAACTCTAAGCCCTTGGCCACCCCGTGGGTATATACATGGCGTCTGGCAATGAATGAATGAATGAAAAACATATATATAATATATATATTTAAATATATATAATATATATATATATATGTACATATATATAATATATATATATGTACAGATGCTGTTGGCATCCCTACGTCAAGTGGGGTTGGTGGAGGATTAGTGCCCCTCCCTATAAAACAATTAACTCTAAGCCCTTGGCCACCCCGTCTGGGATACATGGCGTCTGGCAATGAATGAATGAATGAAAAACATATATATATATATATATATGTACATATATATAATATATATATATATATATAATATATATATATGTACATATATATAATATATATATATGTATATATATATATATATATATATATATATATATATATATATATATATATATATATATATATATATATATATATATATATATATTATATATATGGACTTTCTGACCACTACTTGGTGGTGGCCAGAATTAAAGTCCAAGTAAGATGGAGGAACAGAAGAAGGGAAAGACGAGAGGAAGGAGTAGTTGCAAGGAGAGTGGAAAGGTTACAAGAGGATGAGAAAAAGGCAGAGTATAAGAGAGAAGTGAAGGAACGATTGGGCAAATATGAATTGGAGCAGATGGGGGACGTGGAAGGTGTGTGCAGAATATTTACAGAAGAAATATGTGCAGCATGTGATGTGGTGTGTGGAAGGAAGAGAAGACGGAGGGGGTGCAAGGAACAGCGTGGTGGACTGAAGAGGTGAAACAGGCTGTGGCACAAAAGAAGAAAGCTTACAATGAATGGATGAGGAATAGGGGCGTGGAAGAGGTTGAGAGGCGGAAGAGAGAGTTATATGTAGAAAGAAAGAGAGAGGTGAAAAGATTAGTAAGAGAGAGTAAGAAGAGAGTGGATGAGGAATTTGGAAGGAATTTGAGTGTAAAGTGGAGGGACTGTAAGAAAATGTTCTGGAGAGAGGTGAAAAGAGTAAGACAGGGTGGAAGTGAAGTTAGCAGGGGAGTGAAAGATAAAAATGGTAGATTACTAGTGGAGAAGGGAGAAAAAGTGAGCAGATGGAGAGAACACTTTAAGGAATTGTTGAACATACAGGATGGAAGTAATGCGAGTATAAGTGGCTGGGGAATGGCTGGGAGAAGGAGGGATGTGAGAAGACAGGAAGAAATCAGTAGGATAGAAGTTGTGGAAGCAATGAAGAAAGTTAAATCAGGGAAAGCCCCAGGAATTGATGGAGTGTGTGGTGAAATGCTGAAGCATGGGGGAGAGATAGTAGTAGAATGGATGTGGAAGATGTGCAGATTGGCCTGGGAGGAAGGTAGAGTCCCGGAGGATTGGAAGTCAGGTATAATTATTCCCTTGTACAAAGGAAAAGGGGAAAAAGAAGTGTGTGGTAATCATAGGGGCATTTGTCTTCTTGGTATAATAGGAAAAGTGTATGGTAGGATACTTATTGACAGAGTTAGAGAAAGAACAGAGGAATTAGTTGGAGAAGAACAGGAGGCTTTAGGAAGGGAAAAGGTTGTGTAGATCAGATATTCATTCTCAGATCTTTAGTGGAAAAGTTTCTAGAGAAGGGAAAGAAGTTGTATGCGGCTTTCATGGATTTGGAGAAAGCATATGACAGGGTGGATAGACTAGGATTGTGGAAAGTGTTAAGAATATATGGAGTAGATGGGAAGTTGTTGAATGCTGTGAAGAGTATGTACGATGGTGCGAAGGCTGCAGTGCGTGTGGATGGTGAACTAAGTGAATTTTTCTCTTTGAAAGTTGGTTTGAAACAGGGATGTGTCATGTCTCCATGGTTGTTCAATCTGTACATGGATGGGGTAATAAAAGAGGTACAAGGTAGGGTAGTGGATGTTGGAGTGGCCCTGGTGAGAGAGGATAGTGTTTGGAAACTCCCTGTGCTGTTGTTTGCAGATGATACTGTGTTGTTGAGTGAAGACGAAGGGGAGCTGCAAGGCTTGGTGGATGAGTTTGGGAGAGTGTGTAAGAAACGGAATCTAAAGGTGAATGTAGGGAAGAGTAAAGTGATGGTCTTTGAGAGAGGTGAAGTCAGTGAATGTACAGCGAGGTTGGATGGTGAGGAATTGGAAAATGTGAGTACGTTTAAGTACTTGGGTAGTGTGATAAGTAAGGATGGAGGTTTGGAGGGTGAAGTGCTTGAAAGGGTACAGCAGGGAAGAAAGGTTGCTGGTTCTTTGAAAGCAGTGATAAGAAACAGGGAAGTGAGCATGGAAGTGAAAAAGTTACTACATGACAGTATTGTGATACCAACTCTAACGTACGGAAGTGAAGCTTGGACGTTGTTGGAAGGACACAAGTCAAGAGTGAGAGCAGTGGAAATGAGTTATTTAAGAGGAGCCTGTGGAGTCACATGGAGAGACAGGCTGACGAATGAGGATATAAAGGAGCGTTGTGGTGTTGATGTGGATGTGATAGGAAGCGTTATGAGGAACATACTGAGGTGGTTTGGCCATGTGGAGAGGATGGAGGGTGAAAGACTGACGAAGAGAGTGTATGTGAGTAAGGTGGAGGGGGAAAGAGGGAGGGGGAGGCCGAGGATGAGATGGAGGGATGGGGTGGAGAGGTATATGAGAGAGGGGGTGTGAGTTGGGAGCAGGGGAGTGAAATGGCGGGGGACAGGGCGACTTGGAGGCGATTTGTTTGTGGCCACCCCAAACGGGACTGAGGCGTCTGGCAATAGATAGATAGATAGATATATATATATATAATATATATATATATATATATATATATATATATATATATATATATATATATATATATATATATAATAATATATATATAAATATATATAAATATATATTATATATATATATATATATTTATATATATCAATCATTTCCTGTGGCACTCCACGGGATGCATAGGGCCTCAATGAACACTCTCCACCAATATTTGTCTCTTGCCATCTCCTTCAGGTCCCACCAACACTCCTCTCCTGCTTCTTTTTTCATTGTCCTCAATCTTGATATATATATATATATATATATATATATATATATATATATATATATATATATATATATATATATATATATACAGTATACATATATACAGTATACAGTATGTAGATATATATATTATAAATATATATTTATATGTACAGGTATATATTATATATATATATATATATATTTTTTTTTTATGTGACCGACTCTGGGCATAGGCTTCACAGCCTGATTTCAAGGGCCACTAGTCCTCATACGTACCGCACACCTCTACATGTCACCACTTCGGCGCTAACACCCATCGTCCATACTGAATACATGCTAGGGCTGTCTCATATAGGAGTGATGTATTGGTAGTAGCGGGGGTATTTTTACGACATGACAGCGGGTCTTCTGGTACATCAGTAAAGTCTGATTTTTTTTTTTTTTTTTTTTTTTTTTTTACGAAATTCAAATCCTTAAACTGCTCCCTGCCTCAGCGGGATTTGAACCCGGGTCCGTCAGGACTGCAGGCCAACTCTCTACCGATTGAGCCACCGCCTCCCCATATATATATATATATATATATATATATATATATATATATATATATGGGGAGGCGGTGGCTCAATCGGTAAAGAGTTGGCCATGGGGAGGCGGTGGCTCAATCGGTAGAGAGTTGGCCTGCAGTCCTGACGGACCCGGGTTCAAATCCCGCTGAGGCAGGGAGCAGTTTAAGGATTTGAATTTCTTATATACATATATATATATACACATATGTGTATATATATATATATATATATATATATATATATATATACACATAGATATATATATATATTTATATATATTATGTATATAATATATATATTATATACAGTGTATGTACAGTATATATATAATATATATATTTTATATATATGTTATGTACATATATATGGTATATTAAATATATATATTATATATATACATTATATATACATATAATATATATATATATATATATATATATATATATATATATATATATATATATATATATATATATATATATATATATTATATTTTATATACACATATATATATATTATATTATATATTTTATACATATATATATTATATATATTATATATGTATTATATATATTTATATATACATATATATATTATATATATATA
>NW_027645044.1:0-4995 GCF_032717465.1 Coenobita brevimanus | reverse complement strand
TATATATATATATATATATTATATATATATATATATATATATATATATATATATATATATATATATATATATATATATATATATATATATATATATATATATATATATATATATATATATATATATATATATATATATATATATATATATATATATATATATTATATATATTATATATTTTATATATACATATATATATATTATATATATATTATATATATTATTATATATATATTATATATATATTATATATATATTATATATATATATATATATATATATATATATATTTATATATAAATATATGTAGGCCTATAGATAGGTAGATAGAGTGATATGTATATATTTGTCTTTGTCTTAATCCATCTATCTATCTGTCTATCTTTTATTGTGTGTATGCTTCATATTGCAATGACATAAAAGCACATCACGTGGCACCTTCCACTGCCACGGCTGGAAGGGCGACTTTCTGCTCATGGCTGTACACTTACCCCCAGGCTGGGCATCACTGTCCTCTGGCAACAAGAATATGTCTCAGTTTTATACGTCATTTTCCATTCTGAGGACATCGTCTCACTAAAGCTGGAATCGGACACTGCGGTTGGAATCGGATACTGCGGTTGGAATCAGATGCTGCGGTTGGAATCGCATACTGCGGTTGGAATCGGATACTACGGTTGGAATCGGACTCTGCAGTTGGAATTGGATCTGCGGTTGGAATCGGACACAGGGGTTGGAATCGGATACTGTGGTTGGATCGTACACTGGGATTGGAATCGGACATCTAGGAATCGGTATTTATTAACACCTGCTTCATTAGCAATTTATTCAACACATACATAAGCGTAAAGCAAGGAAATCAATCATATCTCCCTCCACAATGCAATACACAACGGTTGCCTCACATCCTGTTTCCACCTCTAGCTACTGAACACAGTGGAATAAATGAGATGCTAGTAAAAGATGCCAAGCCCGGGAACGCTTATCTACTGCACGAGAGTCATAAAGCAGATAACCACCTTGAGCTTAAGATATGAAGAGGAAAGATTCTTGGACTCCCTTTTGTCTTCCCAACACAACCGCCGACTGCAGTTCACTATCATTAAACATTCTGAAGATTTCCCCAAAGTTGGTCATGTTCCAAAACTCGGATATGTTCCAGCTTTTGGGGAGCGCTGCACTGCGGCTTTCGACTGAAGATTCACTGTACAAATAGCAACTTGTTGGCGTAAAATAGGTGTCAACAACATGACTAATACAGCTGTGATTATTAGCGCCTCTCATTGCGTCTGTGGTGCTGGTTAGGAACGTCTTCACATGGTGAGGATATAATGGGCGGATTTGCTTTCTGGTTATGCAAACGTCCCTCATCTTCCTCCATATACCCGAAAGGAGGATGGTGGAGTGTAGAAGGGCAATTTCGGCTTGCAGTTATCCGCGTTGCTGTCCATATAAACCTGAGGCCATGGCAGCAACAACAACAAATGCTTCTACGATGTCTAATAAGTAATGGCATGTAGTATTTTAATGCTAAACTGCCAGCACCATATTTCTGTTGAGATAATCTCTAATAGATAATGGCATGTAGTATTTTAATGCTAAACTGCCAGCACCATATTTGTGTTAAGATAATCAGTCTCTGTTAGGAATGCTATGAAGAAATTAAAAGCAAGGTTGACACCTAAATCTCAGCAATCAGGTTGACACATTTGCCTCAGCAAATATTTTGCTCTGAAATTCTTGTGATTGTTTTCCTTAAAAAGTGTTCACGACCTTGTCATCTATAATTCTGACCATATTGGAAAGTGTTTACTTGAATTTCATTGTTTGTGTCTGCGTCAGAGGCTTGTTCATGTTCTGGCAGTAACCCGTACGGGGTCTGGTAAGTGTCTTCTATGAAAACTGGGTCAGAGGCAAGTCTATTGTTGCCTTCACCAAGTCCCACCCCAGCAGGCTCCAGCGGCTGGCTCACACGATCACTGGCTGGGGGTGGGGGCAGCAGGTCAGATCCAAGCAGTTTATCTGTGTTGGTGCCACTCCCACTTCTTGATGTATTCAGACTGCGGAAGCTCTGACCTTGATATCCGGATCTGCGGTCGTAGGAACTGTTGGCACTGCTGTTCGTGGCTCTGTCCAGGCTATTCTTCACATGGCTAGTTATGGGGATTTTGAGACCACGATCCACAGAATTAGTGATAATACCGTTACTGGCTTTCCTGTTGATGCTGTATTTTTGTGCTGTGTTTTGACGCCGGACACCACGATCAAGGGAACTATTAGCACTATTTGGTGCCGGTGGTGCGAATGGTTTCCGTGGATCAGTAAAAGTGTTAAGATTGGGAGTTGCTCTGCCTGACTGTGTGGTGCTATAGTTACTTTTCAAGCTATTAGTATACTTGGAACCCAGCAGACTACCGCTCCCGGCTAGTTGAGTGTTGAGTATGATATCAGCATGCGAAGTTATACTCCTTGCGGGCTGCTTCCGTAGAAATTTATACTTCTTGTAGCGACGCCTCTGACACAGATAAATAGCCAGGCCTCCCAGCACAACACCCAGCAGCAGACACAGCAGCAGCAGGGCCAACACAGGGACACCCCCAGTCTCACCCAGGACGAATATGAAGGCCCACCACTTGTTGCCTGCAAGACATTAAGATAACTGATAAGCATCGCGGTTACGTTAGGTTGGGTCTATGGTATTTGGGGTTTGTTCTCTGCTTTATATGTATGAGAATCACGTGAGCTGCTGGAAGTCAGGTCTTGAATCTGTTATGTGGGTCTACGGTTATTTCCTTGGTCAGTTTCCTACACCTGTCCACTGCATTGAAACCTGCTTCCCCTAGCTCAAGAAAGCCTTATAACCTAGAAGGCTTTAAGTTTACCATCTACATCATTACAATTTATTCAGTTGGCAACGAACTCTACGTGATCGTGAGTGGAGACGGAGAAGCTACTGCGACCAGACGGTTTCGATGGCTCTCAAGATACGACCCCTTCCGAGTGGATTCACTGGTTCTGCACTTCCAGCGATTGCCTGGAGTCTGTAAGTGGCGACCCTGCTCCTGACAGACTGAAGCTGCTCATGAACTACGTTTCTCCATCAGTTCATTTTCATATAATATCTGATTGCAGCTTACTCTGAAGTTGTCTAAGCAATGAAAATGTCTAGTTAGAGTCTAATTATGTATAAGGTGCAGCTTTCAGGTTTATTGCAAGACAATATTTTATGTAAATTATTTGAATGTACACCAGTGAGAATTTAGAAAATCACAAATCCAAGTAAAAAATACGGTCGGCAGAAAATATTGGTTTGCATCATTGAGATGGCCCAGGCAGATTTCCTACCACCTCTACCTCAACGACATACACGTATATTGCCTGTGACACCATAATGTTTTACGGTACCTTACTGTGCAACTGTGTCAGCATTAACCATTTTACTATAATGACATGCCGTATTCATCTTGTGGAGAGAGAGAGAGAGAGAGAGAGAGAGAGGGGGGGGAGAGGGAGACAGACAGACAGACAGAGAGAGACAGAGAGAAATTATTCAAAGGAAACTCTGATGAGTTCCATTACTGCAAGGGACCTCTTCCCTAACTACGGTAGTGCTGTATAGCAGCGGGAAGAATGAAACAAAAAATTGCATCATCGGACTGACGGGTTAAAGTGATAATACGCAAGAGATTATTAATTTATGGAAGAAGCTAGAAACCGCTAAGGAAAACAAGTGTCAGTTCTCTTGTGAAAACGACATTATGGTTTCATGTTGGGGACTGATGTGGCTGGGCTATATACAGTACGTGCCAACTCTGATACTGAGCGGATAATTTGCCACCATTTTTATAGTTTTTTTTTTTTTTTAATCCATTTATTGTGTGTGTTGTGTATGTGTGTGTCTGTCTGTGTGTGGGGGTGGCTAGGTTTCACAGTCCATTCCCAAGCACCAAACAGTCCTCTTACGCGCCACACACCTTCACATGTAACCACTTCTGTGCTAACACCCATCATGCCAACTGAATACAAGCTCGGGCTGTCTCATTCAGGACTGGTGTGTTTGTACTGACGAGCGTATTTCTACTGCATGTCGGTGGGGCGCGTGGAAGATCAGTGCTTTCTGCTTCACTAGAATTTCAAATCAACAAACTCTTCCCTGTTCTACCTCGGTTTGAACCCACGTCCACTAAACAACAGGCTACTTCACTTACCACTCCGCCACGCCTGCCCTTCACTCCAAGACCTCTACGAAATTTGTATCTTGCTACCTTCAGACGATTTTACTTAGCTGAGGGAGAGAAATCAGGTTGTAATGACAGGCAATATAGACTGCATCAAACCAAGTCTCTGTAGATGATTTCGCCAAAGATAACAAATTCTTCTGGGAGTTGCAGTTATATAAAAATTACATCACCGGGCTGAAGGGGCTAAGCATGTTGAAGTTTGGGCACCTTTACATCTTATTATCCTCTTGTATGTCACTGACTGGAAGTATGTCGATACAGGAATGATGTAAACAGCACACAGAAGATGGTTCAGGTTTACTGTGCAAAATAAATCGCTTTGGAAGAGGTGATACGAAGCCTCCTGTGCAACTTTGAATGCGACCCAGTCAACCGTGTGAAGATTATTACAAGTCTATCATTTGTAATAAATTTGGGAGTTGGGTGGTTAGGACACGTATAGGAGGGTAAAAGTTCGCAAAATATTTCACCTCTTCTGCTTCTTACCTACTTCTACTAAATTTCCTAAGCTAAGAGTGGCTATATGTGTTCCTATGTCCAGAGATAATTCATCTTGACACGCTGCGACAGGGAAGAAAGTGACGGACATGCCCAAGTATGAAGCAGATGCAGTAAAAGAGCAGAGTAGCTTTTATCCTTGACTAGTAGTACTTATTGTTGCTGTAGCCCCAGGTTAATCTGAAGTGTGAACTCAGTGGACTGTAGAATGAAGTTGTCCTTCTGCAGTCCACTATCCTATTATGGCGGAATAGGG